>NC_136811.1:36203340-36495840 GCF_951216825.1 Electrona antarctica
GTCTTGTTTTTAGTCATCAAGCCGGAAACCCTCAAGCTGGAATCAGAATTACCCAAAATAATTCCCAGCATCATAATTTTCGGGCCTAGTCAATAAAAGCCTTGATGTTGATGTGAAACAAAACAAAGCAACACTGAGGTTTATTTCTTTAGTTTTTATCATCCAGTCTAAAAACGCCTAGACCGGATCACATGGGAGATTTAGGAACACAGACTTTCCTCCGAGGTGGAAAGTCTGGTGACGCGAGGTTCCCGAAACGGTGGTTAGTAAAAACGGAGAGATGTGTTTGGGGGTGGGCGCCTATGTTGGTCTGACGTACTAACAGTCCGACATGCAACAAACACATGCGTGGCTGGTTAAGACTCACCCGTGGCTCTCGACATGCGTTGCCGGTTAAAACTCACCCATGGCTTCTCTGTGAGGTTAGGTTTCTGGTTTAAGGACTTCAGTGTTTTGTACCAAACTATTGTATGAGTATTAGGGTTTGGGGTAGGGTGTCGGACCAATGCCTGTTGGACTGTTAGTACGTCGGACCAAACACATCACCAAGCAGTGAGTCGCTTACCACCGCGGCGTGACGTCTTCCTGTACGTTTCAATGGTCACCTTATGAATAAGCCTGTGAAGTAATTTCAGCAGAGAAAGGAAAATAGAATACTTTTTTACTCCACTCTCCACTACTCAAAGAGTGTGGCATGCAGATGGAAAGGAGGGTGACCCATGATTTGGACGGCCCAGGCGTGATCTGGAAATGTACTGGCCTGGCTAAGAGGCTAGCAAGGATGTGCGGATGTGTGCGGATGTGTGCGTGTGTGCGTGCGTTTATGCGTCTACACATGTCCATGTTTTGTCTATATGGAGTATGTTTGCATGGGTATAATCCTCTGTGTGTGCTTGCGTGTCTGTATCAGAATGTGAGTGATTTGCATGTTTTGTGTATGTACGGTATGTGTAGTACATGTCAGTGCTGTGTTTAAATATGCCACTTACGCGCTCTCTTTTAAGGCTTCCTCTCCTGCTGCTGATATCTTTTTGTAGCAGTAAATCATCTCCACTAAAAGCCAAAATTGCAGCCCAATGACGGTGACGTACATCATGACCTCAGAAAAGATGGATGCCACGCTCCGGGTGCCTGTACAGAGAGAGAGAGAGAGAGAGAGAGAAAGATGAGCCATACACAGTAAGTAACAAAAATAAATAATTAAGATTAAATAATTACATTTCTACAACAAACAACGCTGAAGGCTGGCTTGGTATACATTTTTCATAGAATGGCTCATAATTTGTTAAAGTTCTCCAGCATGTTGCTTCATATCGAATCTCTTTTTGCGTGGCCACAAGGGGACAGTGTTCTGAATTTACTTTATGACTTCAGGAACCTCTTATAATCATATTGCAATAATAATATTGGGTCCATGCTGTGCCCTTGTTTTTTTATTATCCAGTTAATACTGTATTCCATACATACATACATACATACATACATACATACATACATACATACATACATACAGCATTCCCATCTTGAGTGCAGAAATGAGGATATTCCTGAATCCTACACACAGTTTACCTTCAGCTTTTTTGTGGTCAATATTTGGCTCTGGGAAGTGGGAGATACCGTTAAATGTCTTTCCAAGACATTGTTAACGCAGTATTTTACTCACACGGACACATGACATAACGATGATTTTTATAATAATATCCCGGCACCCAAATGCTTACGTTCTGGCACCACTCTGAGTTTGATGACCTTGGTGGCATTGGTATGGTGCTCATAGGTCCCGAAATTGAGGATGCGATTGAACAGGCAGCGGTAGGTTCCTGTGTCATTGAAGGTGACGTTGAGGATGTAGAGGGAGCCGTCCTGTAGGTCGTCGGTCCGCTTGCTACCATTCCAGGCCAGACGCTCGTAGAAACGGTCATCCATGATTTCACCGTCCTTGTCCTCATAGCTGTAATAGCTGTAAATCTACCAGAAAGAATGGAGAAGAATTTCATTATGGTTAGTCACAGTTTGGTTCGAAGCCTACTGCCCTATATCTCAAGTTTCTTATTATAACCTACCTGGTCTTCACAGTAAGTAAGTAAATATTAGACTACAAAGTCTAATATGTTTAGTCGTTTTAGTTTATTAGATGATAGGGCCTACCATCTACTCAACTAGAGTGACTAAACATGTTGGACCTTGTAGTATATCAGTACCCAACATGGCACTGTGGGATTAGCTCTGATTTAATTATGCAGTAGAGCCATTTAATTAAACATGGATGTGATACGGCTGCATGCATTTGCAGTATCTCACCGCAAACACATTTCCAACTAAAGGAGAATCCAAAATAAAACAAGACAACAAGCTAAACTAAATCCTGCGGATTAAACACTCTTAAAACACCTAGAATAACTGTGTTACATTTACGGTAGCTGAAAACATACCATTTGTTCCCTTGGTGTGAACACTGCATCATCATCTTTACTGATGGGTGCCTGAATCATGCCATTGCTAACTGCCTGCCTGCCTGGTGACCTCTGTGCTCTCTGTGTCAATATCTTGGGTATCTTGGGTCAAGGATCTAATCCCCACCTGTCCTTGGGTTTTGTTTCAGTACAGTCACACAGCTGGTGTTGCTTTTCCCGGAGTGAAAGCACATAGCTCATCCATTTCTAGCTATTTATTCTATTTGTCTCTGGGTGTGAAAGGCTTGTGTAGGCTTTTGTAGCCATGTTTGTTTTCACGTGCTTTCACTTGGGTGTTTGTTTGTTGGTTTGTTTTTCAGCATGTTTTACAGCGATTGTAGACAGGTGTCAACACACACGTAACACAATCTGTACCCCCAGTCCCCACCCCCTCTCTGAAATGGCAGTTTATGTTTCAGTTTCCACATTAAAAGAACAAGAAAAACAGCCATCAACAACAACCACCTCCCCCAACCCCACCAGTCATTTATCCTTCCTGGTGACTCACCCAGCACTGGTCAAGGCTCCAGACCAGACCACGCCTGCTAAATTAATGGAATCTCACTGACACCAATGAGACCTCTCTCTCATCCACTTAATGGAAATAATGCTTTGCAGGGTGAAGACTTCCACGGCACTTAGCCAAGGCAATGAGAAGGTTTTCCCGCTGACACAGAGGAAAAGAGCCTGCCATGAAAGATGCATGGCGCTGCACTCTCTTCATGATAAATGCATGGCAGTTGTTTGGCCCAAAGGGAAGAGGAGACGATGAAACTCTTGTCCACTTAGCTGTGTATAAGTGGCTCCTGTTATGAGTTGTGTTTTCTTTCCAAGAGTCATGTAATTGGTTGAAATACACATGGGCATGAGTCAGCTGAGTTTACTACCTACCAAGGAAATATCTACGTATTGGATGTATCAGCAAGCATTCATTTACATTTGACGTGTGTGTGCGCGTGTGTGCAGAGACGGAGTAACCCCCACGAGGGCCCCTGGGGTGATATTTTTTGGAGACTCTCATAGCGATATTTATTTTTTGCTTTTTTATCATCTTTTTTAAGATATTCCAATGAAGGGCCCCAGGAGCCCTTGTCAGGGCCTCCCAGTACCACGCGGTCCATTTTCCCTGAAGGGCCCCTCGGCCCCAGGCCCACCAGTCTAATCGCTAATTTGGCCCTGCATGTGTGTGTGTAAATATATATACCGGTAGTATATACTTTGATTGATTGAAAAATGTATTAACAGTTTGCAGAATTACAGTACATTTCAAGCACAAACTCGATACAGTACTATATATATTATTTAAAGTTTTATTTTGAGTTGTATGCATTCTGTTTTATAATTATAAGAAGAGAGACAACAGAAGCAAGTCTTGATTCATATCAGATCCAACCCCTACACACTACTAAACACATCTCTGTCTTGAGAAATAAGCTATACTCACATGAGTGTACTCTTTCTCATCTACAGCCTTGAAGAACCAGTCAACAGTGGCGGTCGCAGGCACCTCTCCCCTCTTCTTACAGGAGATACAGCCCATCTTGAAGCCTCCTTTGGCCACGGCCTCTGTGTCCGAGTCAACTTCCACGCAGGCACCATGGCACAGGGGAACTAAAGTATGACGAGGATGGGCAAGATGTAGTTAGAAAACTGCCATTTTGGTTTTGCTCTATTTCTACAATAATGTTTTAGGTGGTCAATGGTCATCATACTTCTTTTTGTCAGGTGAAACCTGACATACCCGTTTTTAATAGCGACCTAGTCATCAATGGGAATCGCCCCCATGCCGCCTCAGCCAATGGGAGCCGCCTAAACGCCACCTAAGCCAATGGGAGCGCCTAAACGCCACCAGCCAATCGCGTAGTCGCGACCTAGTCATGATTGGCTGCCGCCTAAGCTATGACACGGGCACGGCGGAAGTCTGCAAATCTATAATGCCCAGACCACACTCTCAACCATAGACATAAACACCCAGACCACACTCTCAACCATAAACATATAAACACCGCAACGGCGCAGACTCAGCGGAGCGCCTGATAACACTGCCTAATGTTATGAGCAAACTGGAGAGCAGGAAAGATGCACAACGGAGCCAGTGTTTGTTTCACCTGACAAATATGACTATGTATTTTTTTTTTTTTTTTTTAACCGTGACTTGAGAAGAATGCTGATAAGAAAAGCTATTGTGTTTTCCAATAACATATTACTTGCAGGCAAACAATCAATTGGACAAAACAATGCTAATTGTTGTAATTATTTGCGTGCTTAATCCCATGGGCCATAACATGCTTGTTTTATGGAACAGGGCATAGCGTTTCTTTTGTTTTATTTCCACTCATTTCATGATATTGTTTGTTTTGACTTTCACCTCGTTCTCTTTCATTTTTGCTTTTGGGGTGTTTTAGATGATGTATGTTTTGTTCACTTGAGAAACTGAGGGGAAATAAACAGATTGCAGTGAGCAATACTCTTCTACATTTCCTTGCAGTACGTGTTTCCTCCAGAAACTGAGCTAAATTCATATATAGAAGCTGGAGTCTATATATGCCATCAGCATCATCATCATCATCATCATGACACATAACTGCTCATCGGCCATAGAGAAACACACCTGTAACTCCAAGAGTTTCTCTCTCACACTGCACTCTGCTGTTCCCACTGAGGCCTCAGCATCCATCTCAACCAATGATCCTGTGCTATTTTCAACTTTGTCCTCTGTGGACGCTTTTGATTTGATTCATAAGAACGGGAGGGGGCAGGTTGGGGTGGGGTGGGGTGGGGTGAGGGGAGGGGCAGGAAACACATGGCAGAACTGGTCAGAGGTACGGTGGCTTTGAAAAATCATCCGTAGTTTGGCTGAGATTGATAAAGACTGCACATCATTTTGCAGTAATCTTTTCCTTTACAGAACTCGCTGGGATGCAAGTATTGCAGCATATTAAAATAGAACATAAAAACAGAACCTCTGCTGCACTCCAGAAAAGAGGGGGGGGGGGGGGGGGCAGACGAGGAGAGATAATTTACTTCTAACATATACTACTACTATGCTTACTGAAACCAACAGATTTCCAAGTTAATTTTGCTTATTTTTGGTTGAGTGACACTACCGTGCGATGAAGTAAATCTGACTTAAGGAAGTTCTAGGAGTGAAAGAAGAGAAAGACGGATAGACTTAGTTAGCATAGCCTTTCTATTATAACTACTATGTCTACTAAAGCATGGGGAGAGGCAGGTTTCTGATGCACTGGAGGAGAAGAGAAAACAAAGGAAGGGTAGAGCAGAGGAGAAATTTAACACAACAGCTCTTAGGCAAACAGGATTTGCAAACAATTCAAAGTATTACTTTTAGAACACAAGAAGGTTCAGACATTCACAAGAATGTACATTCATTCTTAGAAAGTAATTTACGTGATTTTACAACGTAGGACTACTGTCCAAATTGTAAAATAAAATAAATCTCTACATCTCATAACTCAAGCACTTAAAAACAAACTCTTGGAATTATTTGCAAAAACTAGGCTTAGTTACAACTACAAGACATTCCCATCATCACATCAACGTACACTATACATGAAGAGAGCAAAACACAGAGGTTATGGAGTTAGAAAGAGAAAATAGAGTAAATATAGAAAGGCACAGATAAATTGGATACTTGGATATTCCATGCATATAAACACCTATATAAGGGTTTGAAATGGCTGGTATATTGACTGCTCACAGAGAGGGAAGTGGGATCTGGAAAACAGACAGAGGAGAGGAGACACGCATTACACAGCCACATGTGTGACGGACAGCTCATCCAACAAATGGCAAATAGGAATGCCATATAGCAAAAGAGACTACGGGAGTGTGCATTGTTGCTGCAAGCCAAATTGAATGGCACATTGGAGAGAGAGAGAGGAGGGATGGCGAGAAACATGATACCAAAACACTGTAGCATTACAGTATACACAAGTGTCAAGCAATACAAGACAGGTGGCAAGGCAAAGATTTCCGCATGGGCAGCAAATATGCTGCTGATTGCTAACAAGCTGAGTAGACGGGACAGGTGAAGGCACGAGAAAGAAAGTGGTTATGGACAGATGAATAGACATCCACAGTGCAGAGTCTGCAGACTACACAGATCCACCAATCTGCAACCATTCTCACTATAGTGTTCACAACATATTCAAATCCATTGCTTAATCTGTGGATGACTGGTTTTCAGGGTTATGCAATGAATATTCCACAAACTGCAGATTAGTAGATTTTACTGATGGGGCCGGGTGGTGGACTAATCCCTCATATCTGCTATATAGGCCTACCCCTCAGACTACCACAGCAATATATATATATATATATATATATATATATATCCATATATATTTTTATATATATTTTTATATTTATAAACTAAGCTACACAAAAAGATAACCCATCACCACCGGGTTAGCTAACTCAGATGCCTAGGAACATACATACAGATCAGGTTGTTTGCTTGAACCAACTGAGACAGATGAGGACAAAATCCGTTTCCATGCTGGGATTGCCACCTGTGTACAGTGACACATGCATGTACACGCACGCACGCACATACAGGCCAGAAAAGTACACACACACACACACACACACACACACACACACACACACACACACACACACACACACACACACACACACACACACACACAATCGGGGGAAATGCCAAGCATCCATGACATTTCCCCTGACAGCAAGGAACTTTCCATTGGAGTGAGTACAGTAGGTCTGTTCCATTTTACTCCACAAAGATGTCACATCCAGAACAGCTGTCACACCTATAGTGACAGCAGTAGCAACAACGCGCTTGGGGATTTGTTGACTCTGAGCTCCAAATGGGAATTGTCATCTTTCATCTTTTACACTTTTATTTTACATCTCAACAGTCTGGGTCTTCTTGAATAGACAGTGTATGTAGGTATCTATTTTCCCAAATGAAGTGGCATTATCTTCCTTTATTTGGATTCCTTTCTTTGCCCACTTCAACATTATGTTCCACCTGCCTATCCATTTAATCTGGACTTTAAGAAGCACTCTCCTGTCCTTCTTATGCAACTATACTGTAGAATAGAGTGAATAGTAATTTGTGTTTTGATGCATCAGTAATCAAATCACATTTTTCATGTTGAATGATTAAAGAATGACATCGAAAATGGTTCGCATTTCTATAGTGCCTTTTATCCAAAGCTCTTTACTATGTGCATAACATTACATTACATTCACACTTTTTGCTTGACAATATATATTTATTCTATAGAGTGACACTGTATTCCGTTCTTTATTTCTTTCCTTAATTGTTTCTTTCCTACTTCCAATCTTTCTTTCTTTCGGATTCTGTCTCTTCCTGAACAATTCACAGAGGTGTATTTTGGTTGTTCCTTTGACCACAGTGCAGATTGACGTAATTTGTACACTGGGCTGGAGGTCTTAAAAGCCCTATTTACATAATTTAATTCCCACCCTCCATTAGCTACAAGGAACAATGGACATTCTATCCTCTGTGCCACAGCTGGAGGAACAAGGAAAATGTTTGTGTGTGCGTGCGTGTGTTGATTGATTGAACATCTTATTAACAGTTTGTAGAATATGCACAGTTCGAGGAAAGCACCGTTCAATACAAGGTCTGCTAAGATGATTGAAATATTGAAATACCCAGAAAAGCACAATTGGTGTCCTCCATTTTAGTGTGTGTGTGTGTGTGTGTGTGTGTGTGTGTGTGTGTGTGTGTGTGTGTGTGTGTGTGTGTGTGTGTGTGTGTGTGTGTGTGTGTGTGTGTGTGTGTGTGTGTGTGTGTGTGTGTGTGCGTGTGTGTGTGTGCGCGCGTGTGCGCGTGTGGAGAGAATAGCAGAAAGAATTAGTGAATAAGGGACATGCAGCAATGGCATGCAATTAGATCACGACTCTAAAGTGCATTAGTGACGTACAATACATCCCTTTTGTGGCAATTTGTTAGATATGACAATCAAATTGATAGAGTTAAATGTCTAAGTTAAATGGCATTAGACCCTACCTCTGCAGAGTCTTGCTTTGTTTGTAAGCCTTGCCGAGCCATGAGGCCCATAGGGCAGGAGCCTGTTTCTGTAGCGTGAGGCAGATTGATGTACAAGTGTATATCGCAGTGTATGTCGCAGGGACTTACCCCAATCCAACCCTTTATGCTGAGTTCCAAGCAGGGAGGCACTGGGTCCCATTTTTCAGAGTCTTTGTTATGACCCGGCGAGGGGTCAAACCCTGACCTCTCAGTCTGAGGGCAGACACACTAACCACAAGGCCACTGGCAGAGTCTCTTACAATAACCACAATTGGGGCATGATTGAAAGATCATCTGTGCATTCACATTCCTTTTGAGATCGGAGCCCACTCAAAAGATGGAGGACATCAGACTAGAATGCCTTTGTTTGGAACACCTGCTGCTAGTAACCACCCACCAATATAGATCCATCCATTATACAACCTGATGACAGAGAGAGGCTTACAAGAGAGGCGTGTACAAGCACTCTATAGGGTAATGATACATACAGTAATTAACCACTTATACCCTAGGGCTTATATACTGTACTTCATTGACCGGGGTCCCCCAGGGTTATATCCTTGACCCCCCTTTTTTCCCCTCTACACCAAATATCTTTGGAGAAAATAGCTGCTATCCAAGCTCACAACACTGTTACATTGTGAATGGGAGCTTGTAGATGTGTTATTTTTACTGAATATGTATTGTTGACATGCAAGTCATAATAGGCAGAGTATTCTAGTGTTGCACCATTTACCATTCAAATGGACAGTGAAGTGGATGTGCATACTTTCCATTTACCATTCAAATGGACAGTGAAGTGGATGTGCATACTTTTCTCAGCAATTTGTGTTTTCCACCATTTGCTGCCTTAATGCTTCTATGATGTGGAAGTGTCGATGTCGGCTGCCTTCACCATGGCTCTCTATTGACCACACTCGGTTTTATGAGGCTCTGCACTGGACTGATGACTCAGTCCATGATTGGGATGGTTTATGGCATGTCATATGAGGAGCAAAGGCAGGAGCACTTACAGTGTGCCCACACTGTAAAATCTCAAATGTCAATTTAACTCTGAGTGTACAAATTGACCCTTACAGATCAATGTTTACACTCTCAGTCAAATTGACACTATGGATTTTAAAGTGCATGGGATTGCTGCTCTGATTTAGTAGATCTAATATCTGAGCAGGATGGAGATGGATGGAGCAAAATATGGATTTGAAGTCCACACACACACACACACACACACACACACACACACACACACACACACACACACACACACACACACACACACACACACACACACACACACACACACACACACACACACACACACACACACACACTTGTAAATGTACTGTAGGTGTCATTGTGTTTACAAATGGTAGCATTGTGAGCTTCATAACCGTCTTGGGCTTATCTTGAGTCTAAATATGATTTTAGATGAAAAATACGGGTAGGTCAATTTAACTTAGTCACATGACTGTGTGGCTCATTATAACATTTTACTTTTGATGAAGTTGTGTTCACCATGTGACATAGTTGTACAATAAATGAACACTGTCAGTTACAGACCTGTAATGGTGTCTGTGGCCTAATGCATATCAAAATATGCCTATCCTTGAAATAAAAAAAGAATCAACGATGTATACCACCTTTGAACTTAATGCATAGTGGACTTCATGATGACAGACAACATACAGTAATTTATGTAAACCTTACAAATGTGTCTTCAACATCCATGTACGCTTGCATGCCTAGCAGGAATAGATACCATGTTACTGTCTTGGAATTTCAAACAAGAACCCATTACTCAAGGCTGTTGTTCATGCTAAGCTTCTCCACACCGGCTAAAATGCAAAAGAATGCAAGATATATGGCTATGTGTTTTTTGCTTGAAATATGTTGATTATGTGCATTGCCAACATTCCCGTTTTAGATGAACATTCGGGGAATACAGGGGAGTACACACACACGCGCGCACGCGTGCGACGCACACACGCGCGTGACGCACACACACACACAATTACAAAGCAACCCCTAACAAACCCACTGCCCCACTCACCTTGCAGCACCATAATGGTCAGATGTAGCAGCAGCAGCCTGACTTCAGACATCCTCACTGGGGAGAAGGGTTGGCCGCACTCGATGCTGCTGGAACACACACGCTCTCTGGCACCCTCTCACACATTCACAGTCACACTTTCATGCTGAGGAAAATGCAGAGACAGACATGAGGCGAGGTCTGTGCATCAGGTGTCTGTGCTCAGGTGTGTGCACCTAGTTTGTAAAATGTGTGTGAGAGCAACAAGATGAAGCACAGAAAAAGCACTTTCTTTCATTTTAGAAGGAATGTGAAGTCACGGAGGAGGTCTGTTCTTTCTTCAAGTCTGCTGTTGATGACACTCAGGTCACTATAGCTGTCAGATTATCACCTCCGCTTTCTCTTGCTCTTACTTTATGAAAACAGTGTTCACTTGCCAAAAGTAGTCCAGCACACCACATCAGCAGAGCTCAGGTGTGGCATGCAAGCTTATCAACTATTTCACACCAGCAATGTGGCAGGTCGGTGGTGAGTGGTGACACTCCCACTCAACTCAGACAGAGAGACCCCCTAATTCAAATGCTTCTGCTTTGGGAATCTGTGTGCTCTGTTCTAAGTGTCTATTACCAATGGTCTGGAGCACCCCAGGGCTTCAGATTCCTTCCTGCATTTGTTAAACTATTTATAATCCGCCACCAGAGAAGGTGCAGCAATCTGCATTAAATCTTCCATTTAGAAGTATGTTGAGTTACAGGCAAGCAGTGAATCAATTGATGATTCAAAATTACAGCTTGTGGAAGACATAGGGTTTTATTCTTAGACTGAGTATAATGTCAAAGGATCTGATGTAATCTGTGCACAATAAATTATAATCGAATAATGAAAGATGCTGCAGTTTGAGTGAAGTAGCCTACAATTCAAACTCAGTGATATATCAACTTGAATGCATTCTGTAACGCAGTTGCATGTCCTTACTTCAGAATCAACTATGACATGCATGGGCAAAAGAGGGGAAAGGCTAGAAAGATAATGACCAATATACAAATATTATAGTTTAATTTCTATAACAGAAGCTATGTAGCTTACCTCTTGATATGGCATGCAGTGATCTAGGGACTCTTGTAGATGTTGAGATGATTATACAGCTGGTTTGAGATGAAAACGATATTTAATTTATTTACATTATATGCCTACCTCGGAGGTTACGCCATATCGGATTATTTGTTAGCTTTTAGACCCCGCGCATGGTAGACTTTATTATTATAGCCTTGCCTACTAGTAGACCTATTGGTCCGAAATGTCATTAATCAGAAGGGGAAAAAATGCCATAGGCCTAGTACTACAGTAGATATCAATGTTCTAGTAAGTATTTTTTCAATGTTTTAAAATGTGAAATATGAAATTATGCATTGGTGCCTATAACACCATTACCAATAAGAAAGCAATCAACTCGGACAAACTAAAAATCCGGACACTATTTAAATAGCCTAATTAAATCAATTGGTTGTCAGCTTGGCACTTTTTGGTAGACTATATCAAATTATGTGTGCCGTTTTTGTCAATAATTAGATTTTTCAAAAGATGTAACCTCCTGATCCAACGTGTAGGCTAGAATCTTGTTAAGAAATCCTTTTATCTCAATTATGTTCTTCTTTGTGGTATCGCTTGTCCCAAGTCCCATTACTGTAAATGGTTAAGGGGGTCGGGTAATTCCTTTTCCCAGTCAGATAGGTCCTTTCCGTCACATCGGCACCAACCTCTGCTGCAGCCTGGGGCAAAAGCGTGGCTTGAATTTTTGTTTTCGAACAACAAAAGAAACACCCTCTTTCGCTGTTAAAGATGCAGACGCGCTTTGAAAAATACATGTTCAAGATCCATGATATATTCCATTTTGGATAAGGTGACGTGAAACTATATAGCCTAGACGCGGCTACATGGAGTAGAGTGGACCACTGGAAGGATATACAGCGCTGATCAGCCTGTGGGGGTGGTGGGAGGTGGATGTGGGAGGAGGAATATAGTGATGCATTGCAGCAGACAGTGCAATGAGAAGGAGGAGAGGTATGTAGCTGTTGTTATGGTAACTGTTTTTATTATTATCCCCGCCTTGTGATCGCTTTTGTGTGCGCGCGCGGAGGGGAGGGGCCAACAGATCAAATGGACATGTGGGCACCACCTGACTTTAGGGTGGCAATACATGAATACACTACACGATTTTATATCCGAAATCTGATAGCATCTCACACTACAGTCTACAGGATAATCTTTACCCGATTATCGGGTAGTGTAGGTCACCTTAATTTAGGAGTCATGTTTTTTTCCTTTGCATAGCATGCTGCTTTGTTTTTGGTAAGTGATATTTAATCCACTGTTCTTAAACCCCCAAACACACATGCACGCGCGCACACACACCCACACACACACGCACACACACACACACACACACACACACACACACACACACACACACACACACACACACACACACACACACACACACTTTGACAAAAACATAGTAAGTCCCATGACACGTGAGCACGATGCATGATGCAGGCTAGCTGACCCCACTATGCAAAGTCATTGGACTCCTTAAAGCAGGAGTGGGGAGTCGGGACTGCCGTCTGAAAAGCAGGTTTATTGTTGATGCTCTAGTCTAGTGTCTACTAGGGCTCTGGCCTATAAATATTTAAGTTGTGGCGGGCAGCCAGGCCAGCTAGTGCCTGATCATGCCCAAATATGGACATGCTGTGGGCGGGCGGATCATGCTCAAATCAGCACTGTTAGACAACAGTTTTTTTTCCCCAATATGTTTATTGCATTTCTACAGTTCTGACTTCATAGAGGGCTGACATCATAGACTGGCCTTGAACTACTATAGCACATGAATGTATGTGTCTGCAACTCTGCATTGTCTGTCTGTGTCCACTTTATGCCCATATATGGAGATCCCCTTTTCCAGGTTGGTGCATCCTACATAAATAATTGTGATTGATTGATTGATTGATTGATTGATTGAAAATGTTATTCACCGTATGCAGAATGGGTATATTTCAAATGACAGCACAAGTCAATACAAAAACTGTTACTGTGGACGACACCATGATTAATTTTCAATTCATCAGAACATTTAGAGACGTACAAATATATACTTCTATTAAAAAAACCCATTCAATCATCATATGAAGGAAATAAAAAGGGAAAAAACATGTACAGTAGGGGCGCCCGCCGCCCACTGGCCAAGTGGTCACATATAGGCTTTGGCCTGACAGCGTGTTAACTAGTGTTCGAGTCCCGTTCATGATGACCTTTGCTGCATGTCTCTCCCCTTCTCTTTCTCCCTCTTTCCTGTCCATCTTCACTTGATACTATCAATAAAGGCAGAAAAACCAAAAACAGGTGCATGGGTAACTTGTTCCGTTCGGCCTCTGAAGTGGATTCAGACCATGACTATAGGCTATTTCAGTCATTGTTATTCACCTGGAGGCTATGTACGTGTGCATACCAGCAGGGCTGTAAGCAGGGCCAGGAGCATGGTGAGTGGGACCAGGAGGAGAGGTACGTACAGCAGCCATGGCTCTGGGTTCATCCCCTGCTCCTCTGGCTTCTCTGGAAACATAAAACCACTGGTGTGAAAAGACATTGTCATCATACTGTACATTAAATTGGAGCCCCTTGACCTTATTGACATGGCACATATTGGGCTGTATTTTGCGTGTCTTAAGTACCAGGTCTTATTACTTAACTTAAGACCTGGAGGCGTGATCAATGCCATTTGGCTATTCTGAGTGGCCAAAGAGCATTGACCCACGCCTCCAGGTCTTAAGTTAAGTAATAAGACCTGGTACTTAAGACACGCAAAATACAGCCCATAATGTCTTGTCATAACTGAGGAGAGGGGGGACTGGGGCAGTACGTGTCAAAATAGTTGTCATTGATTACATTAGAATCTATATAGATTCCACTGTATTACACACTGTACACACAGTAAAGGGAAAGCTATTGGAAGCAAATTTAAGTATAGTAGGCTACATGGAATTTACAACATACAGTAAAGATGTAAAAAACCCAACATGACTCAACTGTGTGTACCCTATCTACTTACATTGTGTTTTTCCCTAGTCAAAGCAAAGCAAAGTTCTTTGTTTACCCAGGGAAGTGGACTAAGCTCGAGATGCTTGTTTACAGCCACACCCTGCTCATAGAACATTTCATGGTAGGGGTTCAATGCCTTGCTCAAGGGCACTTCAGCGGTGGTAATTTTAACGTGCCGGTCCGGGGATTCTAACTGGCGACCTTCCGGTATCAAGCCGTTCGGCCACCGCTGCCCCATGATTTATACATGGGGGATTTTTCATATCAGATACTAACACATTATTACACAGTATTATCACAGTTAATTCAAGGCCATTCAAGTTTATACTCTGGAATGAAGCCATTGTACAATATGTTTTTACCAGTTCATTCTCCATCACTCCATGTGTTAGTGGAGTAAATAAAGTTAGTACATTAAATAGCTTATCAGTCAATTTTGTAAAAAGGTTCCTACCAGAGGAGACATAATGAAAGATCTTTTTGAGTATCAGACTGTTGCTCAGGTGGAGCAGGCATTCATAATCTCCTCTGTTCCTCAGAGAGATGCTCACAGAGAGCTTAACATGGGGCAGAGATGGGTCATGGTTGTTATTGGCATGGTCACAGGATTGGATCAGTCCACCATGAGCTACACACAGGACAAAGCCAGGATCCTGAGACACATTCATGTCACATCTAAGGTGGTTGACATTTTCACTGGTGGTGTTGAAGTGCATGGTATCTGAAACAAACACAAGCAGAAGTGGGCATGCAGATCTAGCACTATAGTCACTTGTTGAAAGTACATTTAAGTGAATATCAGTTACAAACACATTGAGACAACTGCGACTGTAGGTTACACACACACATGCACACACACACACACACACACACACACACACACACACACACACACACACACACACACACACACACACACACACACACACACACACACACACACACACACACACACACAAAAAATGGAGGACACCAATTGTGCTTTTCTGGGTATTTCAATCCTCTTAGCAGACCTTGTATTGAACAGTGCTTTCCTCGAACTGTGCATATTCTACAAACTGTTAATAAGATGTTCAATCAATCAATCAACACACACACACACACACACACACACACACACACACACACACACACACACACACACACACACACACACACACACACACACACACACACACACACACACACACACACACACACATTTCCATGGGTAGAATAATAATGCAATGAAAATCGGAATCATTCAAACTTTTAGTATATGTAGCCTACATTATTATTATTTTTTTTGTCAACAATGTTTTACCAGGTCAAAATGTCCATACAAAATAATGAAGGTAATCTTACCATAGACTCTGAGTATAGTGCCATTTCCTCTCTTCCTCTCAGTGGTGTGGACTGTTGCAACAGAAACTTTACATATGTACTTCCCAGCACTGTCCTGCCACTGGATATTCCTGAGTCGAATGGACTTGTTGGCTGAGTTTAGGTTTAGGTCCAGGCGTTCCACACGTTCCTGAACTTCCTGATATTCTTTTACTTTTGTTTTGGGCCATAATCTGAGCCAGGTAGCTTGGTCAGGAGAATTTGCAAACTCCCAATACAAAATAGGCATGGCGATCAAATTATCCTCTGGGGATTGAGAGAACTCACATGGTAAGGTAACACTGTGACCGAGTTCAGTCACAACCACAGGGGCCTGGTTGACAGTCATGAGGCCGCTTGTTACTGAAAGAAAAGAAAACAGGCCTTTTACAGTTGCAGTAACCAATTCCTGTCAATGTACTTAAAGGGATAGTTCAGATTTTTTGAACTTAAGCTGTATGGAATACTTGCCATTAATATAGTGGTTGCAACTGTATTAATTGATTGCCCGAGTCCCGTGGTGGGAGTTCTGCTCTGGTTTTGGTGAAATATTAAGTAGTTCCGGTCATTTTGTGGGGGGCACATGCAGGGGGCCACGCATTAAAAGTAAATTATTCCACAAAACTAACGTAATTTGTATTGTTGACCTATTTCTAAAATATTAGTGCAACTTTCGTTGATTTTTGACCCCTCTATCACACGGAACTATGTTTTTTGTGTCCATATCACTACACCCAAAAAATAGTATCCCTTTAAACTGCTCTGTGTAGTGCTACATTACAAAGCCAAGATTAGTGTATTGCAGAAAATACATTTAAAACGGACCCTACTGCAAGTTGTCTTTCTTATTCTGTTTTTTAATTTAATCTATTGTTGCATATTATATTGTGTATACTTAACTTTTTTGACCTGTTTATATGCTTCAATGTGAATGTGTATATTTTTTGTACCTTTTATTTTTTATTCTATTGTTTTTCTTCAGATTATAAATTATTATATAATTGGTACAGTATATATATTTTTTCCTTTTATGAAAAACAAAAAGAAAGGAAAGAAAAAACAGACAGAAAGAAAATTACCCTCAATCCCTCCCACCCATACTGCTCAGTGACACTGCATATAATCATGGAAAACAACAACATCTGAAATGAAGATGATATACAGTCAACCACATCCTGTCAATTAATTGCTTCTACTCAAATAACGGACAAGGGGCAGCCAAACCTTATCAAATTGTCTCTCTTTGTTTTTCAAGAAGTACCTTAAAGGGACACTTCACCCCTTTTGCAACCAGATCTTGTTTTAATGTTTGGGAGACAAGAAACACTTTCCTGGGGTTTTTATGTGGGTAATATGATATTTTAGTATTTCAAAGTGTCCAGGATGTCATGGACACTGGGCTCACTTACTTCCTGGACTACAATTCCCATAATGCTTTGGTGGACTGCTCCTCCTTGTGGATAGGGGGAGGGCTGTTTTACTGAGACAACATGTAGTCCAGGAAGTAAGTGAGCCCAGCGTGACACATATTACCCACATACAAACTACAGGAAAGTGTTTCTTGATTTGCATCTATTGCATTCCATTTGCCACAGTGCGAACAAATATCTGGGAATATTTTATGTAATTTTGATTTGGAATAATGGAGTATGTATTACTCAAAACTGAATTAGGCAATGCGGCTGGAGTTGATAGAGCAAGCATTATTGATTGATTGATTGATTGATTGATTGAAGTATTTATTAACAGATTGGAGAATTACAGTACATTTCAAGCACAACTCAATACAGTAACAAAACTGTTAACTGTGGACCACACCATAAAGCATTACAATAGGGTCCACCATGTTCAATTCATCATAACATTTAGAGACGTACAAATATACACTTCTATATAGCCAAAAATAGGAAATCATAATAGAGGAAGGAAAAAGGGGAAGAAAACACATAGGGGAAAAAGGGATGGGTGGGGGATTTGGATTTTACGGGGGGCCAGCATTAACTTCTTCAAGACTGTCTTCCCAGAGCTCATCTGAAATTTGAGTCCCCAACTCATTTTCCCATGCCAACTTAACTGCTGATGTAGTAGGTATAGGTTTACAGCTTGTAATGACTCGTAGAGATGTGACACCTTCACGCCTGGTTCTATATTATTAAGAAGAAACGTATCTAGAGATGAAGGTGAAGCTCTCTTAAAACTAAAAGTGGGATAAAAGTTACATATGTAGTTCCTAAACCTGTAGAAACCTGCAATTGAGCAAATAAGCCAATTGTTTCATCTATTTTTATTTTGTATTTATACTAATGCTACAAGATACCAGGGTTGTGGCTCTTTCGGAGCAGGAACTCTGGGTGGTGAGAGGGCTAAAATACAATTTTTTTGTATGTTTGTTTTCATTTTCACACGTGAAAATGTTAATAAAGAAACTTTGAACAAAACAAAACAAAAACTGAGACTATGAGATACTGTAACAGCTGAGTGGGTGCGTTGGGGTTACAGCACATAAATGAAAATAACTGATGATGAGATTAAATGCAATTTTTGAGTGACATTAAGCATAATGTCAGTGTTGGTGAAAGCTGTGGTCTAACACAATTTACACTTCATAACTTAAATATCTGATTTTAAAAAAATTAAACAAAATTCTCACCTGAAAACAGTAAATTGAGAAAAATCCAAGAATGCACACATTTCTTCCAGATTAAACACTGAGGCAAAATAGAGAAGACAACCGTAAACATCGTGAATGAAGATATCACCTTCCTTCCAGTATTGCTCAGTACAACTGTACTGTAGAACTACTATTACAAATTAGGCTTTAGCAGACGCTTTTATCCACAGCGACAACGTGAAAGTGTTGTGAAAGTGCGTGTGGTTATACTGTAGCTTTCTGAACACTTCCTATGTTCTTCTATTTGACTCAACTTTCCATTGAGATGTTACCTGGCCAAGACAGCACCAATAACAATGACAGTATCACACATAATAACATACAGTAGGTTAAATGCTGAAACCATTTAGAATGTATTGGTATTGAATTACTGGTACAAAGGCATGTTTTTGGATTCACCACTTGAAAACCCTGTAGCCTTCTAAATCTAGAATGAACGAAGACAAACATGAACGTGTCACCTCTGAGTTGATGTTTGCAAGAATGGACAAGTCAGAGATCAATGACAAGTGCGAAGGAGAGGAAGAGAGACCCATAGAGGAAGAGGGACAAATGGGACACAGACCAATTTTTACGAGTCACGACTCGAGTGAAAATCCCATTTTCTTTTCCTACATTTAAAAATATATATATTTCAAAGGACTTTTTTTAATAAAATAAAAAATAATATTTGTATACATTTTAAAACAAACAAATCTCAGATATTCCATAAATAAAAATAATTAGTGAAAATAGCTGATCTACAAGCTCGCTGCGTGCTGTGTAGATCTGCTATTTTCATTAGTTTGGGTCACGGGCAAACGTCTAATCTCTCTTTTGGGCCTTGACCTGAACGGTTTGGGAACCAGGATGTACAGTGGTAGAGTAGCTCAAAGGGGAAGACAAAGAGAGAATGTTTTGATGAAATCTGTGCCATACTGCCATTGATCATGTAATTGCACCATGGCACTTTATCTATATACATGCTGTGTTGTTGGTAACCTTTTATATGAATGCTGTGTCTTAGTTTAGTTTTTTTTATTAAATAGGCTTGATGTTATTAATGTTGCACCGCAAGTGACTGAAGGGAAACGGTATTTCATATTCTTTATGTGTACTTACTACTTACACATAAAGAAGTAGTACATGGGGAAAGTGACAAATAAAGTTTATGATTCTGTATACAGAATCATGAAAATGGTTGGCATGGAGTGCAACAGTACATATTTCAACTGTACAAGGTCTATTCCATGGCCGTACAACAACTTGAAATTAATAATACCACAAGTTGATAAGTAGATAAAAGGGAGTGGATGAAATACTTTTGTGCAAACCTCCTATACGAATTGCAGTATCAGTTTATTTTCTCACACTTTTGGTTTTGTTACCACGCTTTGATTTCCTAGTAAGCCTAAACTAACGAGTTCAGAAATAACAGACAACATTTACATGTTTCTGTCTCACACATTTCCTGTACAAGATCGTACATATAAGTTCCAGTGAAATGAAACACAACAGAGGGTGGGCGACTATCAGCCTGAACTGGTATAGACTTGAGAGAGGCATGGGGCAAAGATGCACAGCATTCTATCAATCAATCAATGTTCAAAATAACTTAAACTCACCTTTCAGGATTTGTTGTAGCATTACAGTATAGCATTATAAAGAGAATGCATGCAAGAGTAGAGAGATAAAAGAAGAAGAAGGAATAAAAAAAGGCTACTGTACAGTGTACAAATATAATAGGCCTAAGGGGGACAGCAACAAAGCCTGCAGGGAAATATCCCCCCTCCCTTTCAATGTAAATTGTTGTGTAAAATTGACCATGCCAAATCCAAACAGCCTCAAAGACAAGATGGGAGCGCTATCATTCTGAAAAACAAACTTAAACACGGACGCATAATTTGGCAATAGATTCCCCTGCAAGGAAATGCCACCTCCACCTTCTCAGACCAGGTGAGTGTACATGATTGTATGGAATTGGCTGTGCCAACTCCTCACACAGCCCCAAGACACATTTGATCTCACTGACTCTGAAAGAAAAAAAGAAAGAAATCAAGGAGGGGGGCTTTATTAGGCAATGCTTGGTGAGTGTTACATTGAAAATAGGTGTTTTTTACTTGTGGGTTTATTAGATGATTTGAATGCTTCTGTAAAAAACTAATAAACAAAGTTAAAAATAGGTGTTCAAAGTGCTCCTAATAATGATTATGAATTACTTAATTATTATTAAAATTGTGAATGCATTCATAATTATTAATGAATGGATAACAGGCATCTATCTATCTGTCTGTCTGTCTGTCTATCTGTCTGTCTGTCTGTCTGTCTGTCTGTCTGTCTGTCTGTCTGTCTGTCTGTCTGTCTGTCTGTCTGTCTGTCTGTCTGTCTGTCTGTCTGTCTGTCTCTCTCTCTCTGCTGTTTAGAACACCATTACCCAGAAATCCGTCTACCTACGTAAATGTCACGTCAGTATGTATAATCTCGCGCGAGATTACACACAGATCGTAGACAAATTCAACATGGAGGATATCGTCGCTGTAGAAAAGAACCCGGTATGAGTTACTTCTGATTCTGACAGATGTTTTTTTACAAATTAATAGTTCTCAATTATAATTTTAAAATACACATGATTGAGATCGTCTGTATGTTACACTTTGTCGTGGTCTTAGTTAAGGTTAGTTAAATGTGTAAACGTGCCACTGTGTCCTGTCAATGCAAGTGCCGTGTCATGCAAGCTATTACTGTTAGCTGCTAGCATGAGCTCAAAATTAAATAAAACATATTTATCCCAAAATATATCGGTAGTGACGTAATACTCTAGATGCCTACCTGCGTTCTCTTTTTGTTGTATGCAGATTATTTATATTTTGATCCTTTGAAGCCTGCTCAATTGCTAATGAATTCTAATAACTGTAGCCCATTAGGATGAATGGAACGAGTTTATTGTTGCTGTTCCGTTTTCATAGTCGTCATGTTAACAAGAGTATGCCATGTTGTTGCCTACAGGATGAAGTGCCAGCCATGGTGAGCTCCAGACCTCAGACAGGTTTGTCCTTTCTGGCACCAGAGCCAGAAGATCTTGAAGACCTCTACAGCAGATACAAGGTTTGTTGTCATCCCTTGTCATGTTGATGTTGGCAACATACTGATGTCACAAGTTGGAAGTATAATACTAATCTGTTTTTCTTTGTTTAGGCTTATGATGGAGTAAAGAAGTCACAAGCATATCTTAACACCATTATTTCACACTACTTCATCTGTTTATTCCATCCGTCTGGTTTCTTAGAAAAACATTAAACAACTCCAAAGCTGAAATACTGAATGGGCCCTTAACCATGTGAATCCTAAAACAAACATTCAGCGACTGTACAAGCTTACCCGATACATGTTGAAATAACGAATATGACTTAATTTTCTTATTTAGCATACTCTGTAAAGGTCCTTTCAAACGGGCAGCGATGAACGCAGACGTCGCCTAGATCAACGACAGGTCTCCTCCAGGTCTGCTCAAGAAGGGCGCAACAACGCAAGCGTAAAAAAACCCATAATCCAAGTCTGGTGAGTTGCGGGCGTCTGCCCGTAACGAGCATGCGCGCAACAAATTCACGGGACCGCTTGCACGTAAATTCGCTTGCGATGTTGCCCCTCGACTTTGCTGCGCGTACAGAAAAAAAACGCAGTTCTCATTGTAAATGAACTATAGGCGCGTTAAATCGCTTCCCGTTTGAAAGGCCCTTAACTGTAGTTCTCGATGAACGTCTATTTGGACAGGGGACTGTAGAGTGGATAAGATGTGGTTGTTTGAAAGTCTTGTTACATGGCTAAGCCCTTGGGTGACATTACCAACCTAACAATTTGTACAGCCAAGGAATCTCACCCACAGGTTTTGTAGCCAGGATATTGATATTCACCTCTGGTCTCTTGACACCCCTTCATGTCTCTCTTCCTGTTTGTTGATGTAGAAGTTGCAGCAGGAGCTGGAATTTTTGGAGGTGCAGGAGGAGTACATCAAAGACGAACAGAAGAACCTGAAGAAGGAGTTCCTTCACGCCCAGGAGGAGGTGAAGAGGATACAGAGCATTCCGCTAGTCATCGGCCAGTTCTTGGAGGCTGTAGATCAAAACACTGCCATTGTTGGCTCCACCACAGGTACTGCTAAAAGAAAGATTAATTGAAAATATCCCCTTTGTCTGAACTGAAGCCGCACCCACAGCTGTGGTTGTATGATAAGGGGAGGGGCACATTTGACTGTCAAGGTTTCAGCCTCCAGGAAGAAACCCTAAATACAAAGGGAAGACATCATTGCACATAACAACCACACCAAGGGGTCTAATGAAGTACTGTCACCTCAAAAATCACAGCACCTCATCAATGTTTACGCCAAACAGATGAAACGTTTTCATGTAGTTCTTCATATTGTGTGATGCTTATTGTTTTGATTTCAAATATGTTGACATTAGGGCTGGGCATGAATATTTGAATTGACAAATATTCATGCCAGTCTCCACACTTGATTTTCAATTTTTCATATTGCAAATTAGATAAGTTATTTTGTATTAAATAATGTATTAACACCAATATACAGGCTAATGCTACTGTGCAGAAAATAGCCATTGATTTATTGTTCACACTGTCAGCTGTTTATATTTGAAACCTCCTAGGCCCAGGACAGTCAAATATTCAAAGTGGTTTTTAATACATGGCTTGTGGAGATTGTATACCATTTGCAATACCTTTACATAATAGTTTCAGAGGGGACTGAGAGGGGACTTGAACCTGGCCTTTAGGTCACAAAGATCACATGATTCACATCCACCTAATTGGATGATGGATCCAGTGGTTTGGAATAAACAATCTCTCAAATTTTCCCCCACTGACCTAAATGATAAAACACAATGTGTCTGAAACTAGATAAACTTATTAAGAAATTATTTGTATGAAGCAGTATGAAGTATTTTGAAAGCTAACATTGTGCAGATCTATGTGCAGTCATATATTGTTTGTTTTGATTCCTAACTTAAAGTCATTTTAACCTTTCCTCCTCAGGCTCCAACTACTATGTGCGTATCCTGAGCACCATTGACAGAGAACTGCTGAAGCCCAATGCCTCTGTGGCCTTGCACAAGCACAGCAATGCGTTGGTGGACGTGCTGCCTCCAGAGGCTGACAGTAGCATCATGATGCTGACATCTGGTATATCCCTCTTAGTAGCCTTCACATGCACATTTTATCCATTCACCATTTTCTCTTCTAGAACTGAAAAGTCATAACGGATACGATTCTTTCAAAAGAACAATCTAAAAACATTTTCTTGTGCAGTCCGCCTGTACTTAATTAAAATCCTTCTTTAAAATATTTTAGGGTAGATATGGTGGCATGACGAAAGCACTTTTATGATGTGCACCAGTTTTTACCAGTTTGACTGTTTGTCCTTCTAGATCAAAAGCCTGATGTCATGTATGCTGACATTGGAGGAATGGACATCCAGAAGCAAGAAGTCAGGGAAGCTGTAGAGCTACCCCTCACACACTTTGAGCTCTATAAACAGGTGATGTCTAACAAATAATGTTTTGTTGCCAGTAGAGTAATTATGATTGTGGACTCTTAACATACCTTTTTGACACAACAATGTTCATTTTTGATCATCACTAACTGTTCCTCTTTTCAGATTGGCATTGACCCACCCAGAGGTGTCCTCATGTATGGACCTCCGGGCTGTGGCAAGACCATGTTGGCCAAGGCTGTAGCTCACCACACCACAGGTAGACACCTCCCTCCCTGCAGAAACATCACACAGTAAAATCTTCAGGATTTTATTGTGTGTATATGCATGTCACATCAAACTGCACTCCTCTGTAAAGCACAATTCACACAGAGCACAACAACTATAAATATGTCGTTTTTAAAAATTGTTCCAAGTTAAGTGGATGGCAGAGTCCACAACACAACTAAAATGACAAAGATGGTCATAAACGTTTGGATCACTTGAGATGAGACTATCAAGATGAGTCATGAGACTATTAAGAATTGCTATCAAAAACGCTGGTAGGCTATCTGGCATTACCTCAAGTACTCGCATCCTTATAGTTCATAATCATAGTCAGATTATCCATATATCCTGTTGCCTGCGTCTTTCAGCCTCACTGAGATGGATGTCTCTCGGATCACAGCTGGACTGTGTTACTGTTTGGTGCCACCGTTTACAGAACGTATCATTCATCTGTGTGGACACTCGCATAGTTATTGTTATCGTGCTGGATGGGAACGGCCTTTAAGACTATACTTGATGTGTTAGATGCAGTGTTTATTCTGTATTCCAATTTAAGGAAATTTTCAATATTGTGCGAACTTGAGTAACATTTGGATTGATTTTTGAAATGCAGGCATCGCTATATGATTAAAAATCAATAGTTTCCTCCTATTTGAAACCTACTGTAGATCATGTGAGTAGCAACTTATCATAAACGTTTTTTCTCCCAGCTGCCTTCATCCGTGTTGTAGGCTCTGAGTTTGTCCAGAAGTACCTGGGTGAGGGTCCTCGTATGGTGCGTGACGTATTCAGGCTGGCAAAGGAGAACGCTCCCGCCATCATCTTCATTGATGAGATTGATGCCATTGCCACGAAGCGTTTCGATGCACAGACTGGAGGTACCGTTCAGTCTTGTTATCCCCCAGGCATTTTGATGTATATAATTCTGTGCTAATACTTAAGTAAACCAATTTTCAACACGGATGGATTGAAGGTTCAGCCTATGCAAACTCATTCAGTTTAATTGAAAAGTATGAACAGGTTTGCCATAAAAGCCTTCACTTAAAAGCTATACCATGTTTCCCTTCCTTTTCTAATAGCTGACAGGGAAGTTCAAAGAATCCTTCTTGAACTGCTCAATCAAATGGACGGCTTTGACCAGAATGTCAACGTCAAGGTGAGCTTTGTCGGTCCATTTGAGAATGCTATTTGCAATTTCCCCTAGGGGTACAGTTTGGACAGAAGTCAGTCACCAAGCCAGTTCTGTTTAGGCTTAAAGGAGAATTCCATGCTAGAAGGCTTTCTTACCTTTATTTCTAGTTGTTACGTCCCCACCAAAGAGGTCCTGGTGTGTGCAAAAGTGCATTATTGGCTATTTACCCTACCATAAGCCCTCAATGAATTGAATTGAATTGCATTGAATTGAATGGGGCATTGGGGTGTTGTGCTAATTTGCTTATTTCCATCGCTATATATCCTCTCTTCATAATGTAAATAGTATCCCAAGCGGCACACCCAAACACCCCATTGAGGGCTTATATTCCATGCGTAGTTGCCCCACCTCCTACAGGCGTATGCATAGGCTCAACTTATGTAACTTAAATAGCACGTTATGTAGACATCGCACTCTATAGTGTATACACATATAGTTTCCTTAGATAGATATTCCACTGTTAGGTTCTTAAGCTTATGTAGGATTCATGATTATTTTTTATGCTTTGATGTATTACCATGTTTTTTGTTCTTGCTTACTGTAAATCGCTCTGGATTAAGAGCCTAAATTGTAAGAGTGTGTCTCTTGGCGAATTCATATTATTTGAATATCTAGCTATGCATCTGAAGTGTCTGTTCTTATGCTAATTACAAGAACAATCACCCACCAAGAGTCGGCACAGGTCTAGACAAGCTTGGGAATTTGTTTTATTATTATTTTTAATATTCAACACATGGACATACTCACAGATCCTAAAACGTTTGAGGTAACAACTAAGGCTACTAAACTCCTTTTGTATTAAGCATGTGTTTGGTCCCACTCATAAAGAACTATAGACTTACTTCACGTGGTTTAGACATTAAGGTAAATCAAATACTGTAGCTGATGTAGCAGTGTCTATCAGATGGCACTCGGCTTTACATGTCATTAGCACCTGAGGCCCACAGGTCTATCAGCTCCCTGCTTGTTGTGCATGTCTCAGACCTTTCTTGTAAACAAATACAAGACAGAGGTCCATGTTATATGAAACTCTTCTTGAAGTCTGAAGGCCAAAAACCACAACAGAAATCCAGTTATATTCGATAACAGCATGTTATCGAAATTATCATGGACCTTAGGTCCATGATAATACTAAACCCTGGAATTCCCTTCCAGGAAACCTTAGAGCTATCAGCAGTGTCAGCAGTTTTAGAAAAGACATTTAACCTTAATGTATTGCTTTTCTAGGGTGACCGCTTTAAATTCAGAACTTTCTATAAATGTCAAATGTTTCATGCCTTTGCTTTGAGCTCACTGTCATAATCACATCCACTGATGTTTGACCTCCCTCAGGTCATTATGGCCACCAACAGAGCAGACACACTGGATCCGGCCCTACTGCGTCCTGGACGTCTGGACAGGAAGATTGAGTTTCCCCTACCAGACCGCAGACAGAAACGGCTGATCTTTTCCACCATCACAAGCAAGATGAACCTTTCTGAAGAGGTCGACCTGGAAGACTGTATCCTTTAATGGCCCCAAAAAAGGCATCACATTTGCCATGTGCATGTTTCATGATCCAAGGAATCCTGTGGGGAAAAAATGCTTATTGTACAACCAATGGTCAAGAAATGTAAAGCGGCCACCATGAGGCCAATTTGAAAGATTTGAGGTGTAGTGTCTTCCTTGGCCTAGTGGCAGTGTGCATGAATAGTATGACCCTGATCGGTCTATTGGTTTAAAAGATTAGCTGCACACAGACAAACGGGGATGAAAACATAATCTCCACATACCGGATTTCTGGTCTGGTGGATTGATTCACCTAGTTGAAAAACTCAATATGACTTCTATAATTCCCCAACTAATGCCTGTACTTTATACAGAGGTTGGCTATTAGGAAATTATTAGTTTGTAATGTTGGGGAGAGTTATCCTTGACGAATGTGCAGATGTGGCCAGACCAGACAAGATCTCCGGAGCTGACATCAACTCAATCTGCCAGGAGGTTAGTGGGAGCATAAGTACTCCTAATGGACACTCTAGTTTGTCTCTAGAGGCATATCAGAATGTATTTATTTTTAAGGGTCAACTGAAAACAAAAACATTTTTAATCTTAACCGTAACATTCTTTTGTGATGACATGAAAATCGAATGCAACACTTATTGGGAGGATGGAGGAGGATTAATCTGTGTTCATCTCTTCTGGTCTTTCAGGCTGGCATGTTAGCGGTGCGTGAGAACAGATACATCGTCCTGGCCAAAGACTTTGAGAAAGCTTACAAGACTGTTATCAAGAAGGATGAACAAGAACATGAGTTCTACAAGTAGACAAAATACAGCCACATTTACACTTTCTCTCTTCGGGGAACAAAAGCAAGGCATTCAGACAGTTTGTTTTGATTTGGGTGTGTCTGTATCTGTTATGTACTGTATATGTTGTGGAATTCCCTGACACTGACTTGCATTGACATTGGACTTGCATTGACGTTCAACTTTGATTTCACTGTCGAAATGCCTGATATCAAGTTGGGGATTTTGATTCCAGCCTTGACACACAAATTCACTATACATACACACGTAAGTAATGGAATCTTTTCGACAGGCATTCTGGAGATTCCTGACTATTTGACTTCATTATAGCTAGAATAACATTATTGACTTTGTATCCATATGTACTCACTTGATGAAACAGTACCCTAGAAATAACAATTAAAGATGTTTTCCATAAAAATGAAATAAGCATGGTTGTACTAATTTATTTTGAAATTGTACTGCTTTTATTAATTGTTTTAACCAGCCCACTAGTAAGTAATTAGAAGTTTGGTTTGCACAAGAGTTGGTGTAATTGTGACAGTTGGTAATTACCGTCTTAATGTTGTAACTTACATTTACAACACTAGTGACTTTTCAGACATTTTTGTGGGCGGCTGTGGCTCAGGAGGTAGAGCAGGTCGTCCAATGATCCCTGGGTCGGCGGTTCGAATCCCGGCTCCTGTCCACATGTCGAAGTGTCCTTGGGCAAGACACTGAACCCTACATTGCCTCCAATGAGTTGGTCGGTGTGAGCTTGCCACCATTGGTGTGTGAATGGGAAGTGAGGACGCTGGTGTCGACTGTATGCCGCTTCACCTCCCAATGAATGAATCAATCATTGAAAAGCGCTATAAAAAAATGCAATTATTGTTTGTCTTTGAGAAGATGATGCAACTCCATGGGCATTGTTCATCGGAGTTGGCTTATGTGTGTCTGCAGCGCTCCACTATCATTTGCAATGTTTGACCAGTTAACTCACTGTTTCCCCAACAAATGGGTTGGGACCCATTTTTATGGGTCCAGTTGCAAGTCATTTTTACTTTTTTCATTTCCTTTTTTTTGTCATCAAAGTTTTTTATTGATTTTACAATAAAGCATACACATGACTTACACAAAAGAAAGAGACAAGAAAAACAAACAACAAACTTTTCATTTCCTAAAATAAATCGTGTGTCAAATGTTTTTTTTTTCTCCTAAATTCTGAAAATTAAAAATCTTAAACATACAGCTCTACATTGCATTGTGAATGTGTGAGCTTGTAGATCTGTTATTTTTACTGTTGAATAGTGGAAAAGTGGTTAATCCAATGTTTGGGTCCCGGAAAGACACCAAATGTCAGCTGAAAAAGTTTGGGAACCAGTGAACACTGAACCGCACACTGTACTCAACAAATTGCAGTTCTCCCTTTATGCCACAAGGTGGAGGGCGTTCTACGGCATCATCCTGAGAGGTATATTGCATAACCGCGGGCACAGTATCATTTAAACAAGCATGAGAACTTGAGAAGCATTCCCTGTTCCGATACCTATTCTATTGAAATTGGAACAATAACTTCATGTAAGTGGCTAGAATCTAGCCACTTATACTAGATCATTGTTAGTGAGGAAGCAACCGTCTGGGATCCATAACGCGTCTGGCGCTGGGCATTGGGAATTTGGGACATCCTTCTAATATGGCATCCAGACGGTGGTTTGGTCCATTGTGATGATTGTCTACCCTGTTACTGTAACGGGGCCATAGGTGACACTAGCCCTGGTCTATAGTGCGAGTCTCTCACTAACACACACACACACACACACACACACACACACACACACACACACACACACACACACACAAAGCAGCATGCTATGTAAAGGTAAAATAAACACGAGTGTTTCATACTATTTTGAAATCGACACGTTGTGAGCTTGTAGACTGGCTATTTTAACTATTCAAAAATGTTTTTCAAAAAGGCAAACAAGTTTAGGGATAAGGAGTTTAGCATGGACGAAAATAGAGCCCTCTGTCTTTAGGTGAAATTAATAAACATACATTTCTTTGAGCAACCACAGTGTGTTGGTTCTTGTATTCAATTCATTAGGGTCATTCATTTAAAGCTCTCACATCTAGAACACACATTATCTAAACATGCCCAATCTTGAACACACAGTCATCTAAACCTGGAACATCTTGTACATATATGTACAAGATGTGACGGGTTTAGATAATGTATACATTATCTAAACCCGTCACATCTTGTACAAACATTATCTGCACAAACGAAAGTATCGTGTCTACGATATATGTCTTTAGTATACAGTATAATCAACTATAAAGACCATGAGTCAGGTGGTGCCCAGTTGTCCAAGTGCCCGCAGCCCACATATCCCTATAGTGCCCAGATGGTTTTGGTGCCCAGTTGTCCCTAGGGCCCACTACCACTAAGCCAAGGTGGCCAGTTGTCCAAGTGCCCACATGGCCGTAGTGCCCATGGTTTTGGTGCAACTGCCCAGACGGTTTTGGTTTCCACTTGACCGGTGGTTACCCTTTTCTACTGGAAGTTGGCTGTGCTTTTTATCTTGTGCCACCCTTATCCCTAAACTTATTTGTCATTTTTTACTATTTTGAAAATAATTTTCAAATAGTTCAACTAGCCGATCTACATCTACATGTGGTGAGCTTGTAGATCAGCTATTTGAACTATTTTAAAAGGTTTTTTAAAATAGTAAATAATGGCAAATAAGTTTAGGGATAAGGGTTAAGGGGTGGCGCAAGATATAACCCATACAGTGAGGGGGAAAGGGGTGGGTGGGGATTCAGATTTTACGGTGGCCAGTTTTTAATTGCAGCCGTCCGTAGGTGCCCTTTGAGAGCGGTTTTGAAGGAGTCAAGGGATTCACATGTCTTAATGACAGTTGGTAGGGCGTTCCACATTTTTGTGCCATAGGAGCGAAATTAATTTAGTCCCTTTGTTTGTGCCGAATCTGGGTTGCACATGTTTTGTTGAACTCCCTTTGGTGTTGTGGGTGTGGACTTACTTATTTAGACACGTACATGGGTATCTTGGTGGTGTATCGAATCTTGTGGACCAGACCCATTGCAAGATGCTGTACTCAGTCGTCATGTCAAGCCATTCCAGCCTGTCAAAGTGGGCAGGGGTGAAGTGGGTTTGAGGGGTGAGGCCCAGTAGTAGCCTGACCAGTTTCTTTTGGGAAGTGCTGTGGTACCAAGAGGTGCATGCATAGTCGAAGACTCCTTGTATGAGGGCTCCTGTTAGAGTCTTCAATGTGTTTTTGTTTACCAGTGAGGAGATCCTGTATAGGAATCTTGTTCTTTGGTTGACTTTTTTGGTTGATGTACATTTCTGGTGTGAAATGGCACGAAGGACGAACCCCACAAAAAGACTACCCCCAAAATGTGCCCTTTTCTTGGGTTTGGGCCCCTTCCCCCTCAGTGCTCCCTGCACAGCCCTGATAAATAAATGGATTGATGTTAGACATGGAAACAAAGTCTGATTTACTTAATGCATGATTGATTGATTGGGGCATATTGGTCAAAAAGACGATATGGGGGCCCGAAAATGACCTTGTGTGATCTTGATTGATTGAAACTTGTATTCACAGTATGGGTACATTTCAAACGAAAGCACAAGTCAATACAAAAACTGCTACGAGGATGAAACCAGAAAAGTACTAAAAGTAGGCCTACTAGTAAGACATCAGGGTCCTCCAGAGTCCAGACCATAATGTTAACTACGTTTAACAATTTCTTTATTTAATCCTTATTTTTAATTGATATCTGTATAGGGAAGATGAATGTGATTCACAGTGATTGTGTATACTTTATGTAATGTATTAATAACACACGCATCCACATTTGGGCTGTACCAAAGTTGAGTCACCAATCCCCTCCTGTGTGGACTGGAGGAGATGTCGACATGCTGCTGTCGATGGTTTCCGTCTTGAGGGTGGAGACCAGTGTTGCTGCCTAGTGCCTGCTGCTGCTGGCTGCTAACAAACCGTTAACTCACACAGCAGCACTCACTTCGAAACCTGTCGGAACCCAACCGAAAGAGAAAAGGAGCAAGAGGCTGTTATTGGGACCCGGCGGCGACACATTACCCAACAACTGCAGGATAAAATAAAGTCCAACGGTAAGGATGAAACGACGTTAAAAAAAAGCAAGAGGCTCGTAGCGTGTGTGGCTAACGGGCTAGCTACTAGACGACTGTCTGTTTTCACAGCTGGATAGGAAACTGTTGGGTAGAAAACCGATTAGGAATAACAACAGTCCTTCTGCTCTGGCGTGTCATTGGTATTATCAAAGGACAGTATGATGAGGCTATGATTACTTTACTACCACTACATCGACCATAAAGGTGATTTTTTTTAAATTATTGCTCAACCGACCCCCACCCCCTCTCCTGCGCTTGGATTCCTTGGAAACACATTTCATTTAGACGATTGTCTGCTTGCACAGGCATTAGTACTCCTGACAGGAGCCACGGTTAAAATAAGCCTGATTTTGAATTGTGAGATAGAGATTTACAACCCTTAACCAAGTGTGTGTGTGTGTTGTCTGGTTACTGGTCAATACGTTGTCTGATAGGAAGTTGAAATAAAGTTCAGTCTGCTACTTTGTGAAAATGGCTCATTTATAGTTGCATAGCCTAGCATCGTTTTTGTAACTTTACGCAGGGATTAGATGAGTTTTTGCTAACTTAAACTTGTGGAATGCATTATACAACTCTGATTTGGTCACATTTTGATTACGGTAACCAAATAATAAACGACCTGGCTTTGCTCAACCATGTAGTCTCACCTCAGCTCCAAGCTCTGTGTTGTGTTTGTGTTCTCACACCAGGGGAAGAGGAGAGACTCAGAGCAGGAGAGGATCTGAACAAAAGGCCCTGTTGCCCCCCTCTTGTTTAAACTGTCAGAGTGATTGAGTCAATACTTTGAGAGAGGAGCTGGTGTGTGTGTGTGTGTGTGTGTGTGTGGGGGGGGGGGGGGGTAGCACTAATTCTCTAAGGGGACAAACTTGATAGCCTTATCTTTATGTTATCTTTCTTAGGATCTCACAAGCTTTTTGCACAATTGGTCATTTCTTTTCTGAGCGTCTGTGATCGTTACTGTTCACACTTAATCCTTTTTTGACTAGAGGGCAAAGAGACATTGATACACCGCACAATATCAGTATCAGCCACACTTCTACTGATTCAGAGATCAAGTCAAGCAAGCAAGTTTACTTAATGTTTAGAACATGTTACGGTTACAGGCTACGGTGGCCGGGGTTGCTAATAATGTCCTGTGGGCTACAATCCCCTGAGGAATGCCTCTTCAAAGACTACTTCAAAGACTATTTTCCTAAGTGTTGCTGTTAGCCCACTTTTCATGTATGAACTGAAGTTGCCAGATTCATCTCCAACCCCCCTCTTACTTACACACACACACACACACACACACACACACCAGTTACAACTCTTCGCCCTGCCTTGTTAATGGCCTGCTTGGTCAGCAGCACTGATATTCTCTGAGCAACTGTCCATGGCATAGCTTGAGTAATGTGACCCAGTCTTTTCCAACTCCCTTTTATCATTTGGGAAAGTCAACATTAGACACAACATGCCCATACCCGAGGTGGGGTTGGCAAAAGGGCCTTTCTGTGTGTAGTTTGCACGTTCTCCCCGTAGGTACCCTCACAAAAAACATGCAGTAATCCCGGTCTCTAAACTGCCTCCTCCTGGCCAGCCTGATGCCCTGATGGCCAGCCTGATGGAGGGGAAAGGAACTGGTTGGAATAACGTGTTCCCTCCACGCGCTGCGTCCAACCAGGGAAACTCTCCCCCTGTCAGGTGTAAAGGAGCGACTTGGACACTCATGCATGAAGGAAGCATGAGTTCAAGTCCGTTGCTCTCCCCAGGTTGGCGGAGGGTGTGTAGAGCCCAGGATCACATTAGATAATTGACACAGGGGTGAAAAATGGGTTACAAAATTGTGGGATAAGAAAAAGACAACATTCCCATCTAACAACCGCTCCGATCACCTTCCCAGCCGGATTCATCCCAGCTGCTATTTGTCTTTGTTTTATAGGTGGATGGTTGTAGCACTGCTGCTATTGAATAGCAGCACCCCCCATATAAAGCATGGTTTTGTTGTGGGTTCATGTAACCGTATCTGGTGTTTTTGTTGTGTCTTCATGATCCACGCACATGGATGTAATTTCTAAGTTAGTTGTCAAGAAGCCACTATGAGATGCTCATCATGGTTGATTAGAAGGCTTCCCCTGAGGAACTGGCCACTAACAAACTTGCTGCACTATGGAAACGGCATGAGCTGCAGACAGTGCAGAGTGAAGAAAGCGTACAAGAGAATGCATGAGGAATAGGAGGATGTTATTTTTTTTCTCCCCGACTTGAACAGCCTGTCCCAATGGAGTCAGACCTAAGGGAATCGCCATAGAGACGTGTACCAGCTGCACCAGCAATGAATGGCTAGAGAGAGAGGAGGGGTTACCATGACAGGGAAGCTAGCTCTTGTTGTTATGTAGACACCTCTTTTCTCAGGACATGTTTGCTCATGATTCCATTGCCTGGTCTTGCACAGTTGATGGATGAGAGCATAGTTGCAAATCCAGAAACAAAAGTGGTGTTTTAATTATTATTATTTTTTTTAATACTGTTTTTATTAGGCATTTTGTATATGACATAACTTCAGAATATCTTTGACTGATGATGAGTAATTAAGTGATATAAAATAAAAAGAATAATGACAGGTAGTGTAAATGTTCCAAATACAATACATAATAAAATAGGTATATACTGTAAATGTGATTAACAAGAAAAAACAAAAAACATTTAAACAGTGACAAATGTGAACAGACAAACAAAGACAACAGGACAGACACTCTTGCTCTCAAACTTTCCCAACACGTTGTAAATCAACTGAATTACAGACATTTCTTTTTAAATGAGAAAAAATAAAATAAAGAAAAAACACTCAGTTCCTTTTTTTTCTTTCCTTTACAATTTTCGATGATATCTATTGTGTAGGAGGGGTTAGCGTGCACCTATTGAAATAGTCAATGAAGGGTTGCCATGTCTGGTAAAATCTATCTTCACTCCCTCTCAATTCAAACTATCTTTTCCAATTGCAAATAGTGCATTTAATTATTCTTATTAAAGTCAAGTAAAGGAAGATAATAATGTTGTATTTATACTGTATTTTAGCCACATTTGTGGCAGCTTATCCACACTTTTGGGACATTTTTGAGTCCTATTTTGGAGCTAAATGCAGTTTAGGGTGTAATTTAAATCAGAATCAGAATTGGTGTGTGACTATTGTCACATCACACGAAGTGTGTGTGTGAAAATCTTTTCGCGCAAACTCAACATTGCTCTTACAGGAAGAGTTTGAATAGGGAAAGAGAATAGAGAACTCCCTGTTCTCTCTTTTATTATTTGTATTATTGCTAATGATGTTCCCATGTAGGCTATTCATTGCAGTTTTGTAGCTTATTATTACATTATCTAGTCTAGCACTGCCACTACGGTTGTTATTATGACACGATGCCTATCTTATGTCTGGATTTCTTGAATTTCTTAAAAGTACAAATTACCCCGTCAACAAAGAGCGTATGGTAGCATTATATTCTTTTGTGTTTAATACACAAAGCACTGGTTCTTGTTTTCCTTGGAACATTGGCGATCACCTTCCTTTCTCACATTCTCCCCCAGGACAATGTGTAACTTGTGTGCTTTGTCAAATCATTCTCCAATGATGAGAAGCCACAAAATTCAAGGTGAATTTTGGTTCTGTCTGAAAATGAAACTCGCCGTGGTGGGAAATTCACTGTGCACAACTAGGTAAGTGATTGTGACCAGACATCAGGGCCAGGCTATTGAATGCATTGAGCTCAATTTCAAGTGGTGCACCCGCCTTCTTTCTCTGACAAATCTTCAAACACATCCTAACTGTATCTTGTATTGAAAGATGTCTAATACAAGCAGAGTTAAGGAAGACGAGTACGAACAATGGGAGAGTGATTAGCATACTTAAGTATTTTATTTGCCATAAAACCTGTTGGGTAAGGTTAATTTATAATTTTACAGGAACAATGAGACATGCGACTTAAAAGTCAACTTAAACTTTAAGTTAAACAAAAGTAATTTTTGGTTATCACACTATTTTTCACAACCATTCCACTTTTTTTGTCTCCTAAACTTCTCTAAATACTATTAAACCAATATGATGTAGGCACCGGAAATTTATTTTTAAGTTAATAAATACAGTTTCTGACAATTTATCCCTGCAGCATTCCAATCCTTTTTGAGCTACCAGAGTGGCATTGCCCAAAAGACTAGTAAAACTAAGCGCTCACTCACTCATGTGTCCGTCCGACATAGCCAGGCCTCTTCCCCATTCACTTTATTCTATGGAAGAAATGGGAAGGAGTTGATACGTTGGACGTGTTGCACCACGTGAAGCCCATTGAAGTCAATGGTTCTCCACCCATTGATTATAATGCAGTCAGACATGAGTGAGTGAGCGCTACAAGAGTGTGCTCCTAGGAGCGTAAATCTCCGGTCGTGTCAGTCGCAGGGTGCAGTCGTCAGGGGAAATTGCTTGTACGACTGACTGATTGATTAATTGATTGAATACTTTATTAGCCAAAAAATGAAACACTTGGGCTAAAAGGATAACACAAACTAAGTCCTGGGAACTTGTTTCCGTTGTGCTCATATGTATTCAATTTATCAACACGCCATAGCACACAGTAATACATGTCATGAACAAAAACAAATGGCTATTTTTACAGAGGAGAAAATGGAGAAACTTATAAATCCCCTCATTTCAAGGAAATGTTAACATCTATCTCCACTTGTCTTGTAGAATTCTGACAGATGCTTTTTCAGAACAGTTTCATGGATGATGTCAGGGCTATTAAGGAAAATATTAATATCCAGTCACGGTGAAGTGTTAACAATTTATTGAAGAATATTCGAACAGAGTAACAGCTTTACAGATGGTGGCAGAGAAAAACTAGAAATGCACTCTGTCGAGATGCCAACTTGCGCCTTGCACACAAGTAGGCCATGTACATGTATGGCCTACTTGTGCGCAAACAGAGCACGCCATGAGGTGCGCTCACCACTGGCATCACTGCTTTGTATTGTATCTCTACTTTGAGTGCTACTAACTAATGTCTAATACAACTGCTGGTCTCCTTTAGACCCGTTGACCTTATACCAACCTTGAAACGTACCTTAGTTACCAAGAATGGTGGTCCCTTATTGGCTGTTGATGGTGACGTAAAATGTAAACAAGAGAGGACACCTACATGCATACATACCCAGCCAATCGCAGTACAAATTTTTCTTACATTTCTTTTCTTACTAAAAATCACACCTGTGTGATGTGAGGGGTGCTAATTGCAAACGCCAGTGATTGCGAACGCCAGTGAGCGATTTACTATGTAACCCATGTTGATTAGATAATGAAATGGTGATGTAAAACAAACGTTGCAAACACAAACATTAAACGCCAAACAATACAGAGACAATATGACATAATGATGCACATTATGATGTAAATTTTCCCATCATTGTCAATGGCGTTTACAAAACAAACATTGAACTAAAGACAAACATTAAACCTGTATATAGGAGGGGCTAGCGCCCCTCAAAAAGTAATAATGAATTTGTGCTAAAGGCGGTACCAGTTGGTATTGTTCAGCATTTAGCGTTCTGAGGTTGTCAGCACAGGTTGCTTGTAGACATTTTTAATATTGCCAGCACGTCTAAAACTAGTTTAATCTCATACACCAGACTGGGCAAATAGGAAATACAACCAACCATACTGAATGGTCCAGCGGTGCCAGAGATTAGCTGGACAAGGACAAAAACACAATCTCCAGCTTTCGGCCATCCCACCTGGCGGAGATAATGACAGTATGACTTTAAGAAAAGTTGGATACAAAGTTAAACATCCTGTCCTTATTTATTGAAAGGAAAATAAATTGGCCCAATGCACATTGTGGCATGCATAATATTGGAGTGATGCAAACCACATTGCCGTAGGCTAGCCTATAGCCTGCAATATTTCCTCCTCATCTTGGGCTATATTCAGAAATTATAGACTGAAAGTAAATGTTTCATGGGATTTCATGGCCTTTCCCCCTTATCATTGCTGTGAGTGGATTTGTCAGGGAAGGTCATGCTTTTAAGTCTAGAGAGAGAGCAAGCGGCTCATCCCCAACAGGCTGATGCGATGGGATGGAGGGACCCGACTAGGCGAGATGATGCTCTCCCGAGCAGATGAGAGATTTTACATCCACTAACCCGCTTTGATGGGTTAACAGGTTATGGCCTTAACCAACAGACACCACAGTCTGGCCGTGTGGCATGTTTGTCAACCTTCACTACTGTTATACTCTGTTGCTGCCTGCTGCCAATCTGCTCTTCTTCAGCACAGATGCTTGCCAGATGTGCTTTTTCTCTACATACTTTCCTCCCGCTTAAAAAGACTTTGCCTCCATTTGCTTTCACAGATACTGGTTCAGCCAGGTCAAGCATGCACGTGGTGCTACAATCGATAACCAATAGCTCTCAGCGTCTTTCTTGACTTTTCTCTACTTTCATTAGACTGCCTGCTTATGCCCTCCCTCCCTCCCATCAACCACATCCACCACGAGACCCAGGCCATAGATAATCTATATATACATCTCCCATACTCTAGCCTCGTACTTATTCTCCTGTCTGCTTACATATCAACCCACCCACCACCACAACCACACTGGCCTCCATGTCTGCTCTCGCATTCATTTGAGTCAGTGTGTGCAAGCAGGCATGTGGACATACCGTATATATGTAATATTAATGTGCTGTGGGCAGATGAGAAAATGTCCTATTTGTTGGCTGTTATTTTTCATCCTCGTTTGAAGCGTACGATGCACAGTGGTTGATGGAGGAGGTTTAGTTTAGAAGGAGAATGAGGTGGGGGCGGGGTAGTTGAGTTAAAAGGACTAGAAAGAGGATGTTTTACTGTGACATAATGGAGGCTGTTATGTCATGCCAATCCTGCATCGCTTTGAGTTTCAAATGTTCAGAAGGATGGGAGATATCTGTGCAGAAGACATGGGAAAGCATACTCTTCAATTCTCCCCTGGTCTCTCAAGCTCCCCTTTATTTTGTTCCATGCCTTTCTCTTCTTTCGATCACCACTCATCTTGTGATGGTAAGCTCAGCCTTGAAAAAAGAAAAAGAAAGAAGCCTTTAAATCTTGTCCCCGGGTCGTCTTTGTCTCCATGCTAGACCAAGGCTTTGGCTTTGTTTGAAGAGGCGCCCGCCGCCCAGTTTTCCCACTGTACACCCCTGCTCAAGTATAAGATGGCTCTCTGGCACTAAACGGCCCCTTCTAAACAGAAAGATACTCTGTTACATATACTTGTATGACCTGTGGCTGGAATGGGACAATAGGACTGGTGCATCAATAGGAGGTTAAATTTCCATTCCTGGAAGCTTCCTCTGTGTTGGACTATGTAGTGCGTAGCCATGCACTAGCAGGACTTATTGATCTTATTGTGTTGTTATTTGACACATTGAGCAGTTGTGTCAGGTTTGGCAATCGGTGAGAGTGAAATCATTGGGTTTAGTTTTGTTCGTGGGGGTTTCTGCTGTTTAAACAGTTGTTTATTTTACTATTGTTTGCTCAAGTCTAGAACAAAGGACGGGTATTGTTTGTATGCATTGGACAGGATTGGCCTAGTGTCCAAGATAGTTACTTGCGCAAGCAGACCGTGCAGGTATGTTTTCCGTCATGTTACGAAGCGTATGTCCCAGATATGTACCAATGCCAGGGTATAATTGGTTTACGATGGTGACGTAATGATGATATGTTTCAGTGTCGGGTGGATTCAAGGGACATACGCATCAAACCACCCGAGTAACGTTAAAGGTTACTTTAGTAACCACGGTTGTATATATACATTGAACGAAATACCTTTCGTTTATGGGTAGGTTTCCTTCAAAACCTAGCTGCAGAACATTATTTTATGTACTCCCAGGACAGAAAATTCTAGAATTTTCGCTGTCCTGGGCTCTAGGGGTGACGTAGGAAGCCACGCCTATCCCGTATAGATACCTGCGTGGCTACGTCAGCCCTCATTCGGAACTTTTCTTCTGCTTTAGAGAACAGAAGGGCGTTCCACGAAAGGTATTTCGTTCAATTTATATATACAACCGTGGTTACTAAAGTAACCTTTAACGTTGTATTATATAGAAATTTCACGAAATACCTTTCGTTTATGGGACTTTATGAACTCCCGTGACCTGAACTTCCAGTGGGTCCCAGGTACACCTTTTGGGAGGGGCTCGGACCCTTTTGGGTCCAGAACCTAGTCCTTGTGGAGAGCAGGAGGCAGCGCTATGCTGCCCTGATGCCTTACTGAGCAGCGGCCCCCAAGACCGCGTGCGCTAGCGAAGGCGCTGCCACATCTAGGTTATAGTATGTGGCGAAAGTCGAGGGTGTAGACCAGCTTGCTGCTGTGCAGACTTCCTGAATGGAGACACCCTTGTAGAGTGCCCAGGAAGCTGCCACACCTCTTGTGGAGTGGGCCCTCAGGGCTTGAGGGGAATCCACGCCTTGGCTAGTGTAGGCCAGACGGATGGCTTCCACTATCCAGTTAGAGATAGTGACCTTCGTGACGGGCTTTCCTTTGGTCCTGGCACCCCAGGACACAAAGAGTTGGCTTCCTTGTCTGAAGGGAGCCAGTCTATCCGCGTATATGCGTAAAGCTCTGACTGGGCAGAGGCAATTAAGCCTGCTGTCTTCGTCAGAGGAGAACGGCGGGGGATGGAAAGCCTGTAGGTTCACTGGCACACACACTGAGAGAGCATTTTTGGGAATGAAGGCGGGGTTTGCCTTTAGGGTGACCTTGGTCGACCCCTCATCGAACCTCATGCAGTCTGGAGAGATCGAGAGCGCATGTAGGTCGCTGACCCTTTTTGCTGTCGTGAGTGCGATCAGGAGAGCCACCTTCAGGGTTAGGAGCTTGAGGCTCACGGTTTGTAGTGGTTCAAAGGGTGCTGTAGCCAGCGCCTTTAGAACCAGGGACAAATCCCACGAGGGAACGAGGGATCTGCATGTCCTATGTTCCCTGCGTACACCCTTCATGAATTGTTTTACCAGCGGGTGCTTCCACACCGTCTGGTTATCAAAGCCTGGGTGGCAGGCAGAGATTGCCGCCAAATGGACCTTGACTGAGGAGAGGCCTAGACCGTTGTCTAGGAGCTCCTGCAGGAATGACAGGACGTCGATCACTGAGGCCTGGTAGGGGACTGTTTGGTCTGGTCTTCGTGAGCACCAATGCTCGAAGACGCGCCAGGCTGTGTCGTAACGGTCCCTTGTTGACTGGGCTCTGCCTTTCTGAATCGTTTCGATTACGTTCGGAGGTAGACCCACGGCAGTCAACATCACCCTTTGACGGGCCAGACCCATAGGTCTAGGTCCTGGGGGTGAGGGTGGAAGATCTCCCCCCTCGCTTGAGAGAGGAGATCCGCTCGAAGGGGAATTCTCCACGGCTGGTCGTAGAGGAGAGGGGTTATTTCCGACCTCCAGACCCCCCACGACGGGGCTATTAGGAGCACCTTCAGACCCTGAGTCCTCACTCTGTCCAGAGTGGGGCTGATGAGGGATAGCGGGGGAAAGGCGTAGAGAAGGGTTTTGGGCCATTGGTGTGACAGAGCGTCTAGCCCCAACGTTGATGGTCCCCTGATTGCGAAGAAGAGGGGACACTTCGTGTTCTCCTCTGTGGCAAAGAGATCCACCTTGGATTTCCCAAACCTGCTCCAGACCTGGGCCACTGCATGAGGGTGTAGTGACCAGTCTGAGTAGCGGAGAGGTCCTCTGGACAGCAGGTCTGCCCCTGTGTTCAGAAGACCTGGGACGTGACACGCTACTATTGAGAGGACGCGTGTGTTGCACCACAGGATCAGTTTCTGAGCCAGTTGATGAAGACGAGGGGACCTGAGTCCACCTTGTCTGTTGATGTAGCACATGGCCGTGGTGTTGTCTGTCCTGACTAGGACATGGCAACCCAGGATGCGCTGCTCGAAGTGTTTCAGGGCGAGGAAGACTGCCATGAGCTCTAAGTAATTTATGTGAAGGGCACGTAGTGGCCCCAACCATAAACCTCTGGCTGTGAGTCCTTCCATCGTGGCTCCCCAGCCTGTCATGCTGGCGTCTGTAGTGATGACTTTCCTGATCAGAGGCTTTCCCATGGGGACGCCCTCTGAGAGGGTTTTCCTGTCTGACCACCATTGAAGGGCTAGTATGCATTGTGATGTTACTGTTACCTTCTGGTGCCGACGGTGCATTGGTACATGTAGAGAGCCTATCCATCGTTGGAAAGGTCTCATATGTAGCCTTGCTAGGCGGATTAAATAGACCGCAGAGGCCATTAACCCCGCCATCCGGAGGCATGCATGAAAAGGAATCGAGCGTCCCCTTTTGAATGACGCCACGCACTGCAGTGTTGCGTCTATTCTCTCTTGGCTCAGGCGGGCCGTGTAAGAGATTGAGTTCAGTGTTATGCCTATAAAGTCTATTGACTGTGTTGGCATAAGCATGCTCTTCTCGTGGTTTATTATAAACCCAAGCGAGTCGAGGTGGCTGAGCACACGATGTGTGTGCGACAGTGCTTCTCGTGGAGAGTCTGCAAGTAGGATCCAGTCGTCTACGTATGTAGCGAGACGGATCCCTTGCTGTCGGAGCGGAGCGATAGCTGCCGCGGTGCACTTTATGAAGACTCTGGGACTCAGTGACATTCCGAAGGGAAGGACTGTGTACTCGTACACTTTTCCTCTGAACCCGAAGCGCAGACATTTTCTGTGCGGCGGGTAAATCGGAATGTGGAAATATGCGTCTTGCAGGTCTATTGACGTAAACCAGTCCCCTTCGCGAATTAGGCGTAGGAGGACTGGTGGAGTAAGCATTTTGAATCGCAGCTTTTTTAAGTGACGATTCAATGCCCTCAGGTCTAGAATGGGACGGAGTCCGCCCCCCTTTTTCTTTACCAAGAAATAGCGGGAGTAAAAACCGTTCATTGATTGGTCGAGGGCCACCTCTGTGATGGCGCCTTTCTGCATTAATGAATTGATTTCCTCTTGCAGAATGGCGGCCTTTTGCCCGCTCGCTTCTGAGAAAATAATTTTCCTGGAAGTGGGCGGTTTCGAGGCGAACTGTAGCCTGTATCCTGTCTGAATTGTACGGATTATCCACGGGGAAGCCCCGGATATCCGCCATTGTGACAGATGACGTGACAAAGGGTTCCCTGTGCTTGTCAGCGTGGTGCATGGCCTGCCTAGGGGAAGACTTACTTTGTGTGAAATGTCTCCCTCTAGTGAATTTTTTCGGTATTGAGTTTGGAAAAAATTGGCGTGGAGTTTTTGGCCTGTGACAGCTAAAGCTGTCACAGTGTGGGTTATCTTTCCCACTGGGCCTATGCCCTTCAGAGTTGGTTTTATTGTTTTTTGTGTTTTTTGTTTTTTTGTTTTCTTTATTGAACAACGTGGAAAAACATACACATGTGAATTGCACATAACAATTTTCGGGGTCTGTACAACGGTGCTCACAGCACTGTGTACAGGCCCCCTTAAGCGCTTCAGCGCAGGCTCTGAGGTGAGATCTGTGATCCCCACCTCTGGCCTTGAACTCTGAGTGTGGTGGGGAAGATGACCCGGCCCGGGCAGGTCATTTGCGCTTCCCCTGGCCTCGGCCTCTGGGAGCGCTCCTGGCCTTGTAGGGCGGTGGAGAGGTGCGGCGGTCTGCTCTGCCTCGGCCTGCAGGCTGTCGCTGTCTATCTCCGCTCCGGTCCTGGGACCTGGGTTTGTCATCGGTCTTGGCCTTCCAGGGTGCCTTCTTAGCCTTGGGGCGGCCTACCGGGGCGGCCTGGTTGGCCAGCGGTTCGAGCGCCTTCATCGTCTTGGTGGAGGACTCGAGCTGTTGGATGGTCTCTGACATCTTGGCCAGAGCGTCCTTAAACATACTGTCTGGGTGGATATTTCCAGCCACAAACTCTTTCTTTGTCTCCAGGGAGATGGCGCTGGTCTGATCGACCCAACGCCATCTCTCCTGGAGGATGGAACATGCCATTGCCTTGGCGTTGTGGAGAGTGGAGTCCCTCTGGAGGGTGGCCATCTCGTGATTCAGGCGGCGTAACTCGGCCAGGTCTTCTGGCAGTTCCGCTAGCTGGACTTTAATGGACTTCTGTCCCATCTCAATGAGGAGGCTCTTCATGGAACCCTGGAGAAGTGCTCCTGCATTGAGGGCCTTCGCCACGAATGACATGTGTGCATACTGCCACTTGTTCAGTTTTGAGGCTTCCCTCACGCTGCTGGACAGGAGCTGCGGTTCCTTTACGTGGTGATCCACTCTAGGAGCTGCAGGGTTGGCCAGGTAGGCCGCTATAGCCTTGTCCATAGCTGGCATGAAGTCTATGGCGAGGGTTTGTTTATCTGGTATGTCGTTGGGCCCCTTGGCGCTGGCCTTGGGAAAATCCACCTTCAGGAGGGGTTCGTCCCAGGCGTGCATCATGGCCTCCTCGAAGCCCTGTGCCATAGGGAGCTTCTGTCTTCTAGGTGCAGGGGGGGGGGCGGACTCATCAGTCCTGCCTTCCCATGGTAGTACCTTGACAGTTGACTTAGGCCATGTGTGGTTACAACGTGCACTAGCCTTCCTGTATATCTCGTAAATATTGGAGTCATCCATGGGGGGTACAGGAGGCGGGGGGACAGGAGCCCTGGCTTGCTGGTGCTCCTGTATGTCCATGGCATCCAGGTCGTCGAAGGGGCGACGAGTGGTGCTGACGTAGTCCCCGGGGGAGAGGTCATCATGGCCATCTCGCTCGTCCGCGTAGGCCTCGTCCAGGACGTGGTAGTCCTGGAGTTGCTCCTGGAAGGAAGGGAGCTCGTCATCACGAAGCTCCCCTTCCTCCCTGGTAGTCCAATGCTCCCCACCGGGAGACATTGCGCGGTCTGGGGAAGGGTCCAGGCGGTCCACCATATAGCTGGGTGCAACGGCAGGCTGTCTGCGTCTAGCTGTATGTCTGGGCGGGCACTCAATGGTGGCCTGCACGACGTGTTGTCGAGCACGTGGAGCTGGGGAAGAGCGGCGCGGTGCGAAGGTATCCCTTGGCCTCGCGCCATGAGCCTCGTAATCAGTGGCCTCGTGAGCCCTGGTTGCAGAGGCTGAAGTAGCGTACCTGTCTCGGCTAGCGCCGGCAGGTGCTGCTCTTGAAGAAGAGGCTCCGGTTGGGGCTCTGTTGCCCGAGTAGTCGAGCCTCTGTCTCGGGGTAGCTCGTTGTCCCTCTCCGGTGGTGACGCGGGGCCAAAGCCCCTTTGGCGGGACTTGTATGCGAGCTCGTCGCGGGGGAGGAGTGGGGCTCCTCTCTCGGAGTCCGTGGGCGGCAAAGTTGTCATAATACCTTTGGACACGTCCGAGCCTGTTGTTTAGGACGTCGTCGTCCATTTTCTCACAATGGAGGCAAACGGGACCGATTTCCTCCATGGACTCACGGGTGTGGGTGAGGCCGAGACAATACATGCACTCGTCATGCCCGTCTTTGCCCGACATCGTGTTCCCGCATCCCCAGGTGGAGCACGTCTTTTGTTTGGGGCCTTCTTGACAGTCGGCGGGCACCGGCTGTCCTCGATGGCGTCTTTCCCCGGGCTGGGTCTCCCTCGTCAGCGACATGGTTGCTTGTAGAGAGAGGAGTCCGAGTGCTTAACAGCCACAGGTTTATCTTCCTCGTGGCGTGTAATAGTAGACCACAGGCGTATCTGCCTAGTAGCGCTAAGCTAACTATGGATAGCTTTAAGCTAACAAACGCTAGCTTTAGCGAGAGAGAAAAAGAGGCGCGAGCTGTTTTTTCGACAAGCTAGCGTAGCAACAAGTTGCCTAGAACTCACTTGTGTCGAAGTTCGGCTTTTTTTCTCGAGAAGTATCCTTCTGTTTGCTTCGAGAGTGTGCCAGAGATCTCACGGTCCTAAAGAATTAATCTCTCGGCCGAGTTTGCGAGATATATTACCCTGCACACACTGGAATGTTAAAGTTCGTTCTCGCAGCTTAGCAGAAGAAAAGTTGAATGAGGGCTGACGTAGCCACGCAGGTATCTATACGGGATAGGCGTGGCTTCCTACGTCACCCCTAGAGCCCAGGACAGCGAAAATTCTAGAATTTTCTGTCCTGGGAGTACATAAAATAATGTTCTGCAGCTAGGTTTTGAAGGAAACCTACCCATAAACGAAAGGTATTTCGTGAAATTTCTATATAATACAACCACATTATACCACTAACCAACTCAGAAATTACATACATATAGACATATGAGCATATGACGTGATGAATATATGTACCAATGCCAGGGTATAATTGGTTATCGATGGTGACGTAACGATGACATGTTTCAGTGTCGGGTGGACTAAAGGTAATGCCCCTATGTATACATGTATGTAATCTGACACCACTGCCATAACAGGCATAAGTAATCATTACCATACTTCAAAATAATACTATTTCTCTTCCAAAAGCAAGGTACGTAGCAAATAGCTAAACCTAATAATTAAATATTGCAAACGTTCTTTCACAGAGAGGCTGAGATTTGAAAGTTTGTAGCGGTCTACAGTACTTGTACGCTCTGCTTGCGCACTAGCCTACTTGTGTGCAACAAGCAAGTAGGCACTCGACAGAGTGCAGTTCTAGTTATTTATGGTATTAGGCTGGCACACTATTAGGGCTGGATTATATGGACAAAAACAATCAAATATTTATTTTAGATTTATTTCAAACAGACAGTTATTATTATATTCAATATTATTGCCCAGCTAGGGATGTTAAAGGGGAGGCGTCCAAAGGCGTCCCGTAATTCGGTTAAACTTAACCCAATTTGTGCCCAAGACGTCTCCAGACGTCCTAGGAATTATCAGTTAATAACTAATCGTAATTAATCGAAAATGATGCGGTTCTATCATTGGGTGGTTTTCTGTGAATGTAATGCTGTCTGGGCGCGCGTGTGGCCGAGGAACGCACATACAAAGAGGCCGTTGCCTAGCCCTGTATCGTCAATGGTCAAATAAATTTGATTAAGGAATATAATATGCCTTGTGTTATTTCTGTATATCAGCAAACTGTAGATTTGTATTTAGACATTGAGGAGATTAAGATTCTCCGATTTTGTACAAAAACGCAGTTTATCAACTAACCGGTTAATCGATCGATAAGCTTATCAAAACTTATCAATTAACTATTAATGCATTAATCGATAATGTATCTCTCACAAGAGATTATAGGTCTCTTTTTCCCCCACTGTATTTGTGTTCCTAATCATATCCCGCAGCTGTGGAATTGAAACCCTCTCCTGTGGGATTAACCAGAGTCTTTACAGTCTGTTCTATATAAACCATACCATATCCATCATCTTATCAGGTTTTTATAGTATCCACCAGGCAAAGCCAGTGAGGCTCAACCTCCTGATTCTCCTCCCCATCTGTTCCCATTTCCATGTGCAGATGAGAATGAGAAAATCATCTGCAGAAAGCAGCGTTTAGTTTTTCTTATGTGTGTTCTCTATGAAGAAGAGTAGGCTAATGAACCCTAGTCTTCCACGAATGGTATTTTTGTCTTGCCTTGCCATTGTACGTAGAATGAGGGATGGAACACCTTTATATGTTCAGGGATCTCCTATTTAAAATGTCATATAAATTGAAAATACTATACCCTCAAATGTTTTGTTCTATCAAATGCAACATTATAATTGGCTCCCATTTAGCAGCATCCTACTATAAATGCGCCACGTCTCTGTGTGTCTGCGTGCGTGTGTTTGTGTATCCTACTATAAATGCGCCACGGCTCTGCGTGCGTACGTACGTGTGTGCGTGTGTGTATGGTTGTAATGCACGTAACTCGAGAACCGTTTGACCCACCGACTTCACATTCGACACACGCGTGCCAGGTATAGTGTCTGTCAGACCCACGGTTCTCCAGAACCACCACAAAAGGTTCTGGTCAGGCTCTGCCAGTGGGCCTAATGAGGCCAACTCCTTTCACCTGGGCCAGGCTCTGCCTAATGAGGCCAACGCCTTTCACCTGTGCAATTTCCAGCCTCTGCCTCAGCCTATTGAGGCTCAACCAATCAGGCTCTGCCAGTGGGCCGAATTGCCAACTGCCAAGTACACTTTTCAGTTTGCAGTCTTCACACACACAGACACATACACAGATCTCCTTGTGGGATACCGGCTGACAGTTAAAACGGGTGTTATGAAAACGTATATCATTAGGTTCCCAAGTTGCATCGTTCCCAAGTAGGCCGGTGGTCAACTGCAATGGGCACGTACAGGTCTAGTGGTTGTAATGCACATAACTCGAGAACCGTTTGCCCCACCGACTTCAAATTCAACACACGCGTTTCACACCCCTGCAGGGAGTGCAGTGCCCGGCCTAAATCCCCTCACCTGTGCAATTTCCAGCCTCTGCCTCTGCCAATTGATTGCCATGGCAACCCCACACCTGACTACCCCACACCTGATTACCTAACGAGTCCACTTTTCACAGATAGTCAGTTTGCCATAGAGTATATAAAAGGATAGAGATTGATCTGGCGCGAAGCATTGGTCAAATGCGGAAGTGCAACCGAGTGCTCAATGTTAAAGCCCAGCTGCACAGGGTTTCCTCGTCATGAATCCACGGGTCCGCCTGCAGTCCTTCTTCCTACCACTACCACTAGGGCCCAGTGCTTCAATGTTGGAGCGCCTCACTGGCCCCTTGCAGTTTGCCCTCTTCAGACACGGGCAGATAAAGAGATCTCCATGTGGGACACAGACAGACGGTTAAAACGTGTGCTATGACAAGTTGACAACGGGTATTATTAGGTTCCCAAGGTGCATCGTTCTCAAGTAGGCCGGTAGCCGACGGGCATGTACAGGTCTAGTTTCTTATAAACTGAATTATAAATAAAACATGGCAAAACAGTTCCCCAAAGCTTTTTTTCCCCTGTAAAAATAAAAATAAATAATAACAAACTAATCAAGCTGGTCTCTTCAATTCAACAGCAGGTTGTATAGCACAAATGTCCCACCCTGGCACAACAGTATATTTGTCAGTAGACTACTCTCATTCAACAGCAGTTGCAGAGAGGAGCACATGCGCCTAATTTATGCCTCGTTGATATAGAGAGGAAAAATCGGGCAATATCGGACAAAATCGTTTTTTTGTCCCGATTTCTGATATGGTGATATCGGCTCCTAAAATCGTCCGTTGCCGATAATCGGTCCTTGTCACAATTAGGACTGGGCGCAATAATCGAGTATCAAGTTCATAACCACGATTAATGTTTTTTTTATTTACATTTTCATCCCAAGATTTTGTAGCCCATTTTTCATCCGGTGCCAATAGGCCTACTGGCCTACCGGCGCCATTCTGGATGTGATGGCCTACATATTAGATCTGCATCAAGTGTATAAAGTTGGTGTTTGAGTGTTTAGTGCACAGTGCTATAGCTATCAGTTCGCCAAAATGGGATTCACCAAGTTTGGTTCTAAAGTCTTCTCCCAGAGGCTGTCGTATTATATGGGCATTTAAAGAAAAGCGGAATACAAATAAATAATTAGATTTTGTAATAGTAAAGTGTCATCAGTTCATGTCATCAGTAGTACAGGAAATCTATGGAAAATACAGGATCAACCTCTAACTAATTGCAAAAAAAACGAACTCAGCTGATTTTGCATCTTCAATATATCCTGAATAACAGAAAAAAAGTTGCCTGGAATTGTCTGAGGGGAAAGTGTTGAAAATAGCCTGTACAGTGTGGCCACCATTGACATCCTATTATAAGGTAATATTTTCTAAATGTCCTTATGCTTTAAGTAGCATGTGACATATCAAACTAGGGGGTTTTCATGATGCTGAATCCATTCCAAGCATTAGTTTTGCATAAAAACACTCATTGGGCTAAATTTGGCCATAGCAACTTGCCCAAATGTGCTGACCTCATTACATTTTGGCAAGTTGCTATGGCCAAATTTAGCCCAATGAGTGTTTTTATGCAAAACTAATGCTTGGAATGGCTTCAGCATCATGACAACAACCTAGTTTGATATGTCACATGCTACTTAAAGCATAAGGAAATTTAGAAAATATTGCCTTATAATAGGATGTCAATGGTGGCCATACTGTACAGGCCATTTTCAACACTTTCCCCTCAGACAATTCCAGGCAACTTTCTTTCTGTTATTCAGGATATATTGAAGATGCAAAATCAGTTGAGTTTGTTTTTTTTGCAATTAGTTAGAGGTCAAATTACATTATTACTGGACTACAGTGTCTTTAAAGTTTAAACAGACGAACAGAGGGATTAATACAAGGGGATTGGTCATAATCTGTGTGAAATCCATTGGAGAACATTCTCGGGTTCTCGCAACCTACAGAGCTACTGGAATGGTCAAAATATAAATCCTGACTTGTGAGTCAATTTACAATTTACAATTTACAATTTAGGCATTTAGCAGACGCTCTTAATCCAGAGCGATTTACATTAAGCAATAACAAAAGCATGGCATACATCACATATATAAAAAGTAGTTATCATGAATCATGCGTAGACTAAGAACGTAACAGTGGAGTATCTATGTAAACTATACATACTATACTATATAATATATTATACATGTGTACTATAAAGTGCTATGACTACATAAAGTGCAATTCTAGAGCTGTCTACGTAACAAGCTATAAGTCTGTTTAAAATACTATCTAAGTCTACATAATGTGCTATCTAAGGGGCTAGGCTAGGGCAAGTGCTACGGGCCATGGTGGAGTCTGAAGAGGTGGGTTTTCAGACTACGGCGGAAGATTGGGAGTGAGGCTGCAGTTCTGACTGTGATGGGAAGTGCATTCCATAGTTTTGGAGCCAGAAGGGAGAAGAGTTTGGGACGTGTGGAGCGTTGTCCCGGCGTTTTTAGTGAAGGTACCTCCAGCTTCCCTGCGTTGGCTGATCTGAGTGCGCGGGAGGGTTTGTAGGGTACGATCATACTTGTGAGATATGGGGGGGGCCATGCCTTTGGTTGCTTTGAATGCCAGCATCAGAGTTTTGTATTCTGTGCGGGCAGCGACCGGGAGCCAATGGAGGGAGCGGAGAAGGGGGGTGACGTGTGAGAATTTTGGCTGGTTGAAGACCAAGCGGGCTGCGGCATTTTGGATCAGTTGGAGGGGCTTAAGTGCACATGCCGGTAGGCCAGTAAGGAGGGAGTTACAATAGTCAAGTTTTGACAAGACTGTTGTCTGGATTAGGAGCTGGGCTGACTCCTGGGTGAGGAACGGTCTAATTCGTCGTATGTTGTAGAGTGTAAACCTACAGGATCTAGTGACAGCTGTGATGTGTGTTTTGAACGAGAGCTGACTGTCCAGGACAACACCAAGGTTCCTGGCTGTCGGGACAGACTTTACCAGGGCGTTGTCTACGGAGATAGTTAGCTCCCGCATAGGGCAGGACTTAGCTGGGAAGTCATAATACAATGTGAACTTCCTTATGCTCACACGCTCTGTTGACTTTTACATTTTTGTTCATGTTTCTGAAGAAGACCCTTTGTCCCTGTATTTACCCACCACTCTCATATCTCTGTTTTAGTACGCCAGCTTCAGCCAGTGGGATTAGGATTAGGATCAAGGCCGGCTACTTTAACGAGCGCTAATTGATTTATGAGTGAACATGTGTCAGATCAGACGTGCTAGAGCAGTTGGGGATTACACAACTGTGGTGAATGCAACATCTTTTAACAATCCCTGCCACACAAGCACAGAGCACTTTGGCTTTAGAATTTGGGGGTTTCATCCACACTTGCAGTTTTTGGATTTGGCTTTGGACTGTTATAATCCCATGACAGGGGAAATTCTGTTTCAACGTCACAGCAGATTAATGACATAAACATTCACTTTGTGATCCAAGCATGACATTTGGCACAAATACTCTGTAAGGGCCACTCTTATGGAAAAAGGTGCCAAGATGGCAGCCACGTAAGAAGATGGTGATATAATCTTTCCAGTTGTGATACAAGGATGAAATGTAGCACATATCTGTGAGACGGAAGACGGCAGGACCATCAGAACTGAGACAGGATTCTACGATGTAGTTGACCAGTTCTGAGAGAACCAGGGGAAACATGTCTGGTTCTCGTTCATTCTCTGATAACTCTTTTTCAAAGGCTTTTAGCTGGGATCTCTCTCTGTTGTAGATACCAAAAATCATGCACAATAGTATTTCAGCTCCTGTGCTATGGTATTTCCAATAGTTTGCCATATTTTCAGGGCAAATTCATGTAGTCTTGTTGTTCAGGTTCATTGTCATTACCTGTCTTAGGTTAGATGCAGGGGATGTTTTATCACAAAATGTTTTATCCATTTCACTACTTTAAACGTCTTACTGTCGCTTCCTAGCACGATAATTTAGTATCGTTGAACATGTGTTGACAACTTGTGTGATTTGTGGTTTCTGGATCCAGGATCATTGGCATTTAATTGATCTCACGAAGAGTAGAACAAGCATAGTATAGCCATCATGTTGAAGAACATAATGGGTTGATGGTGATGCTAGGGCATCGTTATTTCTGTCTGTCTCACAAACAACGTTTTTCCAATCTGTTTGGGGTTTTCATGATTCTGAATCCATTGCAAGCATTTGTTTTGCACGAAAAACAATCCTTGGGCTAAAACGGCCATAGCCACTCACCATAAAACCATCACATTTGTGATGACGGCTATGGACGTTTTTAGCCCCTCGGGATCCCCCAGGAGTATAAGCGGTTGAAGATGGATGGATGGACCTATTATGACGATGTAGGAAACCTTAAGTTAAGACCACCAGGTGGCTAAGACAGGCATTACATGTGGTGTGGTGAAAGTCTATTCCTTATCGGTACAGTTAGTGATAACATTGCATGAGCAAAGGGCCATTTAGCTGAAGAGGTGGGTGGGTGTCGTACATGGTTATTATAGAGATTGCTGGCTTTTCAGAAAACAGTGTTACTTGAAATCAGGAGGAGATCAAGTTCTCTCAATTTTCAATTCATCAGAACATTTAAAGACGTACAAGTATACACTACTATGAAAAAAAGGAAATCATCTCGTGTGAAGTGAGGGGTGCTCTAATCGTACATCATCGTACCTCATCAAGAACGGTGGTCCCTTATTGGCCAAGGGTGGCCACCGACATAACCAGCCAATTTGCTCAGACACACATGACGTAAATTCTCCTTCAATGTCAATGGCATTATTTCAAGTTTGTGTTCAGACATTATAGCTGTTGTATGGAAAAACGTGTACAGTATGGGGGGAAAAGGGGGGGGGGGGGGGGCATTCACTTTTTTTTAATCTATAATGTTTATCCCACGATTTTTCAACCCATTTTTTTTCACCCAGTGTCAATTATCTAATGTAATCCTGGGCGCTACACTTCCTCTGCCAACATGGGGGGGCAGCGGACTTACCTCATGCTTCCTTCATGCATGAGTAGTCCAAGCTGCTTCTTTTCACCTGACAAGGGATAGTTTCCCCAGCCGGACGTAGCGCGTGGAAGGAACACGTTATTCCAACCAGTTCCTTTCCCCTCCATCAGGCCAGGGGGAGGTAGTTTTTAGAGACCAGGATTACTGCAAGTTTTTTGTGAGGGTAGAGGACACGGGGAGAACATTCAAACTCCACACAGAAAGGCCCTTTCGCCAACCCTGCCTCGGGTATGGGCACTGATGCGGAGGAGAGAACACGCCCACAGCGTCCCCAGCGGGAATCGAACCCAGGACCTTCTGGCTGTGAGGCGACAGCACTACAAACTGCCTAAACCTACTCTATCATTTGTCGGCGCGAGAGAGTGCTATAGGGTACACAGTAAATAGGCATTTTTATCATCCTACTATTAACATGACATGACATTTAAGCAGTCATTGCGGAACGAGAGATGGCTGACTTACCAAATTTGGAGCGCCTCTCTATCTCTCTCTCTCTCTCTCTCTCTCTCTCTCTCTCTCTCAGCGCACTTAACTTTCTGACAAGCGGCTAAATATTGTCCAATACGTTTTGTTATTCAAATCTAGTTGATTGCTGTGATATCAATCAGACGGTAAATGATCATTGAGTAACGTTAGCTCTGACTCACACATTATGTGAGATCACATAATGTATCATATATATAAAAGGCCTTTAATATAGCCTATATCTATGGGCTCTCGCTCGCTCGCTCCTTGTAATGACAGGACAGGAAGATGCAGCAGCCTCTGTGCGTACCTGTGCGTAATGTGACTATATTGTTAGATTGGAAGACAATACAGTCTTGGCTGACAACACCAATTGAAAGTAGAGTTCCCAATGATTATGACTATCTTTTTAATTTTAAGAATCGCTTAAGAAATGAGCGAGATATGCCTTAGTAAAAATGTCAGTGGTCTTGGAGCGCACACAAATACATTTTGGTAGCTGTGATGGGCACACCTAGATTTTCATTCATTTTTCAGATCATTGTACAATATGTGACATATTTCTTTCACCCGGTATTATTGATGTGAGTTGATCAAAACATTATAGCCTAATGCTTGACTTGTCTTGTAGCCTAGGCTATAGGCCTACGGTATATAATGCCAGTGGTAACACTATAAATCATATACTTCTGATACATAACCTTATCAAAGCAGTGTCATTGTTGTCTTTGCAGAAGAGCCTGCTCTTGACTTTACTGTCCAGTAAAGTTCTTTCGGACATGTTCATTGCGTATTATTCCCCAGGTGATTTTCTTTAAACCGTCATCAGTCAGCAATTTTATCATTTAATTAACTTTAGCTCTGTTATGAAACCATCATTAAGCAATGTAATCATATTGTGTATATGTTACATCTTGATTGTGTTGTGTAAAGCAATGTGACATTCTGTTTCTTTAAGACTAATTAGGAAACCCTTGACTGTAGAAAACAATGAATAAAATATATCGACATAATACATCGATCATGACTTATGACTTATAGGCCGGCTTCCTCACTGTTGTCAAATAGACTACTAATAATGCGACGATACCAGAAGTCCATTAACGTAATCAAAGCGATGCAATGACAACAAAAATACTTCACATATTGACTTCCTCGTTGCAATGCACATTGAACAGCCAACTCAACCGATTGTCTTGGACGTGTGGGTCACGTTTAAAAACACAAAGATCATGACATGCTAGAGAATGACAAAAAAACTAGGTGACAGTGTGAATCAAACTTTATTTTTATTTATTTATTTATTTGTCTTCTCTGTTGCTGCGGGAGGTGGGCGGCCCCCTTGTTTTTCTCTAACCGGCTTCGTTGTGATTGGCTTTTGGCGAGGCTGCAGCTGGCTGCAATTGGTCCACTCCGACAGGCTGTTTGATTGGCTGATTCTCTGTGCAGGGCACAGATAATGCACAGAGAATCCAGGACTGCGATTGGCCGCCCAAGCTCAACAAAGAAGTTACAGCAGGCGCCCTCCGGGCATTCACTTTTTTACAGGGGCCAGTTTGTAAATGTTTCCATAAGTGCTCTTTGACAGTCGTTTTGAATGAGTCTAGGGATGCACATTTCTTAATGGCTGTTGGTAGGGACTTCCACATTTTAGTGGCATAGGAGCTAACTTAATGTAACCCTTGTTTGAGCCGAATCTTGGTACGTTGTTTGTTGAACTCCCTCTAGTGTTGTGATTGTGGACTTCTGGTCCCCGCTGGCCATGATTCATATTGCCCGAGATTCAACAGCGCACCCGCGTACACTTGCATAACACACTTTGATCCTCCAGGTGGTGGTGTGCTTGATGGCTGGCACACACGGACACTGACCATCAACCCTGCGACATTGTCTCCAATAAATCCAGACACACTGCATTGCATTGCCTCTTTGCCGTTACTTCACTGTCAGTCTGCTATTCACTGTCAGTCAGTTCTGTGCTCCAGTGTCGTGTTTGATATAGTTTGCTATGGATTCTACCTTAGCATTATTATTATTATTAGTTTTACTTTGGAGACTATGCCAAGCCCAAGAGCCACATGTAGTCCGCAGAATAAGATCAGCGCGTATACGCAGATTCAAAGGGAGACGGGCGGCGTTGAGAAATGCGCTAGTGTTATGCGTCGTCTGTGTGTTTTTTTGTTTTTGTTGACGCTTGGCTCGTCGACTACAGATTGTCACGTTCTAAAAGAAAACAGTCCACTTCCTCCTTTAGGTACGCATGCATTCACATTGGAACGATCCATATCCAAATACACTTCAACGGTCCAGAGACCCGTCCCCCATGCGGTCCCGGGGACGGTTGGGTGATCCGCTCCCGGGAACGGTACACAGCATTCACACTACCACAACATCTGCCAAGTGGTCCCGAGTGCGCACCCGGGACCATAGTGTGAATCGCCCCTTAGTGATGTAGCGAATCTTGTAGACCAGGCCCATTGAAAGTTACTGTACTCTTAGCCATTCCAGCCAAATGGGCAGGGGTGAGGTGGGTTCCTGGCAGTAAGGCCAAGTAGTAGCTTGACCAGTTTGTTTTGGGATGTCTGGAGCCTTGTTTTAAGGGCCTTTGAGGTACTGTGGTACCATGAGGTGCATGCATAGTCGAAGAAAACTATGAGGGCTCCTGTTAGGGTCTTCAAGGTGTTTTTGTTGACCAGTGAGAAGATACTGTACCGGAATCTTGTTCTTTGGTTGACTTTTTTCATTACATTGGTAGCCATTTCATCACAGGCGGTCGTTGCCGGGGTCTAATTTGCTGCCTTTCTTGTGCAAGGGGTTTACTTTAGCAAGTTTGAAATCTTGAGGGACCTGTTCCTGTTTGATGGAGAGGTTTATTTATGTGGGTGGTGATTTGAGATATGGAGACGGTTATGGAGAGTCTGAGAAATTTGGAGGGAATATTGTCATGGCCAGTGGCCTTGTTAGGTGGCAGTTTTTTTAGCACCTCATCAGTTGTTACCATTACCAGTTTAAACTTGTCTTTGCATACACCTAGGTATTTGCAGAAAGCTTTGATGTGCTCTACACCAAAACGGCCAGTGTGGGAGGGCAGTTTATTAACCAGAGTTGTGGCTATGTTTGTAAAGAGGATGTTTAAGTAATTGGCCACATCAAGCTTGTCAGTGCTACACTCCCTCTGCCAACCTGGGGAGGGCAACAGACTGACGTCATAGCTTCCTTCAATGCATAAGGAGTCCAAGCCACTTATTTTCAACTGGAACATGCTATTCCAACCAGTTCCTTTCCCCTCCATCAGGCAACCCGTCTGGCCAGGGGGAGGCAGTATAGAGACCAGGATTTAGGAGTTGAGTGTCTTGCTTTGACACATTGACAAGAGGCGAACTGGTGACCATCTGAGTTCAGGCTCTCTACCCACTAAGCTACGGCCGTCCATAATACTCTTATCGGTATCTGTCTGATTGGTATCTGTCTCTACAATGGTGAACCCCCACTCTACAGCTGTGCTTGTGTAAACAAACACAATATGTTCATATTTTTGCATCTGCACTGTGCACCGTTAGTCATTGCTTATGCTGTAAATAACACATGCTACCCTAATTACCCAAACGTGCAAGCATCAGCACTTTAACCAGAACAGTAACAGTCATGAATGTAACCTCCTGTGTTGATGTTTGTCTTTCAGAGGCCCGCTTGCTTGATTGGTCCAAATCCCCTTCGTGTGGTGGTCTACCGAGCCCCGCCTCCTCTTGACCCACCATCCCCTACAGCGGCTTCTCAGCTCCACATTGGATCACCAAGATGGGACATTAGCAGTGGGCATCAGACCTCTCCCTCCTCCTCCTCTTCTACTACTTCCCCTTCTTATTCTCTGTTCTCTCTGTGCCTGGCCCTCCTCTGACACACAAACGCACATACCCTGACCACTCCTCCCACACTGGTCTACTCCCCCACTGTCTCTGCCAGCCATCCAGTCAGTCCATCAGTCGGCCAGCCCTCCCCAATGAGCAAGAGCAAGTTGAATAATCCTCTGTAAAAGATAGGGCCTGTGCGGCCGCATATGTGCCTTTTGTTGGGGTGGGGTGACTGCTGTTGTTGCTGCAGCGGAGGCCTCCCCCCAGGAGAGAACAACAGACGGCAGAGAGAACAGAAGGCAGGATAAAAAGCACGCCACGGGAGAAAGGGAGCAGAGAGACTGATGCTGCAGTTTGTTTTCTGTTTTGCTTTTTTGTTTGGACACGAGGAAGAATGAGCTGTGCTGGACGACTGATGGCATTCTGTGGTGGCGACGGTACATGATGTGGAGCTGGCATTGCCATCCCACGCCAGGCCACCAGAGGACCAACAGCAGCTTTCAGAGTTCTCCGCCACATCTTGACCAACGGCGGTGGGGAATGTGGTTGCAATAGACACGCAATACCTTATTCCTTTTTTTCCATTTTTTTTTTCTTTTTTTCCCTTCATTTCTGGATTTTTCCTTTTTTCCAGCAAAAAAACTGGTTTTGACAAGTTGACAGTACAGTTGAGTTGACCCGAAGTGCCTTCTATAGTAAAATATGTCTTCATTATATATTCCATCATATTGAGTGAAAGAACATAATGTACATAACGTTCCAGACTTCTTCGCTACTGCCATGTTGTACAGCTCTGTAGTACGACTTGTCCTTGTGCACAGGAGTTTAGAGTATCAACACTAGCCCCCCTTTGAAGACTATTGACAATCAAACCATCCACCAAGTGAGGGTAGGGTCAATCCACGCCTTGGAACAACCCACAACAAACCCACGCTGCACTCAACCTCATCCTGCCCCCCCGACGCCTGTTGCACTGACAACGCAGAGGTAGGACAGTCAGTCATACAGTCAGTCATACATGGCCGCCTAATCGCAATTAGTTGAGATAGCGGTCATAATTGTTTCCATGTTGAAAAGTGTTATATACTGTATTTGAAAAGTTTTAAATATATTTTCGAACATAAAGTGGAAACTTCAGATCTACCAGTTAACAGTTAGCTTGTAGATATGCTATATATGATATTTCCACTATTAAGAAAATAAATGTGGGTGCCATATTACATTATTTATTTTCATTATTGGTAGCCAGTGTTTCTCCTAGGCAGTAGGCAGAAGCTGATAGTGTGGAGGGGAGCTTTCACGCATGCATACTCGTGCAGCACGCGTGCATGCGTCGGACCCGTGCAATGAATGCATATAGGGGAAACACTGGGTACCGGTCATTATCTGAAATGTCTTTGTATATTTTAGTTATTTATTATATATAACCTGTGCAACTTTGCTTATTTACAAAGCCTAAAAGGCAAACGGAAATGTAAATTTTATTCAAATTTACATTTCTGTTTATGTACGACAACACATTTTGTGCCCAAGACGTCTGTGGACGTCTTTGGTATTACCGCACGGGCAGAGCCCAAGACGTCTGTGGACGTCTTTAAAAAAAAAAAAAAAATCAAAACAATGATTTATAAAAAAAATTAATACGTGGTGCCAAAGTTTGTGTTTTCGCCATTGAGAATGCATTTGGCGTTTAAATTAAATAACTCAAACTATAAAACATTTCAAAGTAAAAAGTTCCAGCATGTGTCTCCACAGTCCAAAATGTGAATGGATTTTCTAGGTGAAAGGGATTTTTGGGCAGTTTTGCGTGGGCTCTCAATGTGTTATCCATCAACTACAATTTTCATTTTAGTGACAAACCCTACACAGAAACTGTCGCCATGTTCAGCATCCAGTCCAAATGGCGTTACCTGTTCATGTTCCTGGGCGTCCAGCTGGTGGTCATGGCGCTGCTGTCCCGAGAGGGCTACCAGAAGCGGGTCAACTACTTCATCCGTATCTTCCGCAAGCCGGAGAGCCCCCGCAACCACACGGCAGGCGCCATCTCCTTTGGGGGAGATGTGTATGCCAACCTCTCAGCCCTGGGCAAGGCTCATCACAAAGGAGAAGACATGCCCTTCTGCCCCAAGATATCACCCTTTATAGGTGAGCAGTGCTGCACAATGTTTATACTGTTTTGTTGTTGTTTTTGCTGCTGTATGTTTTCTGTTTGACCAGGGTTTGTCTTTTTGACTTCACTTTTTGTTCACTTTTGTCACGCTCCGCATCGATCCAAGCTGAAATACTGTAGGCCCACCTATCTGACTCCTTACACGACAGCCATTTAGCTGGATGGTTTTAGATGGATTCAGAGCATGTTCCTATTTATATAATATACCACATTTTTCAAGGTTTTAAAGAAAATTATATTTTTTACACATTTATACTATGTTGTCAATGCAATCTTGCAATATCCTTAGCTTTGTTGTTAATTGAAAGGTGGCGTTGATTAGTAAAGTCATTGCAACTGATTCAATTGTTCTAAAATTATATGTTCAAAAATGTCAACCTCTCTCACCAGAGATTACTAGTATAAAAGGGTTACTAATTTTGTTTACCTATTGTATGTCTTTTGGTTGGAAAATACTAATCTATTTTGAGCTGTTGAAGAGTAGACACATTCAAATCTATTAACTTCATTTATTTTTTAAAGATATATTTTTTGGGCTTTTCTGCCTTTATTGATAGCACATAGTGGAGAGAGACAAGAAACGGAGGGAGAGACTGGGAATGACACGCAGCAAAGGTCGTTGGGATCGGGACTCGAACCTGTGATACGCTGTCAGTCATGCGCCTATGTGGTATGCGCCTGGACCGCTAGGCCAACGGGTGCCCCCCCAAAATCTATTAACACCCCGAACGCCCGGGGGTATTTAGGACCATTAAATCGGAGCGCCCAGCGATTTGCAGCAACGGAGCACATTTCAAGGTGCACCAGGCGCCATTTTGGATGTAGCTGAAGTAGCTAGATGTAGCCAAAACACCCCCGAGGCGATCGACAACAACGGGAGGTGATTAATCTCCGTCCTGAGCGCCGAGCGTTACTATTTGATAGGACGGAGACCTTCGTTTATGCCGCTCAGGGTGTTAACTGTTGATTGAGGAGTTGGAACTTTGGATAATGTGATGTAAGACATTCGCCCAGTTAACTATTTCTGCAACTTTGCAGACACGTAAAGAAATAAGAAGCAATGTACAGTCTAGCTAGATTCACCCACTCTTGAACTCTACTCCACTCTAAGTCAAAATGGCACATGGCAATCAATTATCATCACATTAGAATGATAGTCTTTGACTTGAATGGTCTGCACGTCCTATACTGGACCTTCAATCATCACAGAACATAATGTGTTCCTCTCACTTGGACTAATACCATTATGAGTGATGTTTTATTCAGTCAACAAGAAAGAAACAACGAAATGGATAGCAATGCCCTAAAATCTCATTCATTATTTAGTAGTAGTAGTAAGTAAGTAGCCTTGCCGAGCCATGAGGCCCATAGGGCAGGAGCCTATCTCCTGTTTCTGTAGCGTGAGGCAGCTTGATGTACAAGTACACCCCCTGGACATGACGCTAGTATGTCGCAGGGACTTACCCCCAATCCAACCCTTGATTCTGAGTGCCAAGCAGGGAGGCACTGGGTCCCATTTTTAGAGTCTTTGGTATGACCCGGCCGGGGATCGAACCCCGACCTCCCAGTCTCAGGGCGGACACTCTAACCACAAGGCCACTGAGCTGGTTATTATTTAGTAGCATTCATTTATATCAAATCTAAACCCAAAGACATTTCAAAATAAACTGCATGGGAGACTGAATCGCCTTCATCTGCATTTCAAGCGTCTAAATGCAAACAATCTAATCCAGTCCAATTCAAACAATCAACGCAGAAGGTCAGAGTCCATTCATAGTTTGTGTACCATGTACAGTAGCTGTCTCACGTGTAGGATTAGCCTGCACTTATTGAGCCCTGCCCTCTGCTCCGTTGTCCTCCACATTATTTCTGGTACAGTAATCTCACATTAGAACTTGATAACTGATCTAGGTGGCATGGCTGAACTAGAATGAATAAAAAGGGTTTTTATTTTTTTACACTAATACTGGAAGAAAAGAAAGGTCACAGGAGACTAGAGTCCCTCGCTGCCAGGAAGAAGAATGTAAGCAGGAGCCTCCAGGAGACTCATTAATAAAGCAGGTTTGACGAGGCCAGTTACCGACATTCAGCTCTGCCAGTAATGGTGGGTCTAGTGTGTGGCTGAAGATGAATCAAAGCAGTGGTTCTTTTTCATGTCAAGGGCCCCCGGGGGAAATTAATAGGTATTTGACTTCGCAGTCACGCACCCCCACCTGAAAATATGTTGTGCCATGCAAAATTTGAGTTGTTAAAATGTTTTTAAAAAGATTCCACGTTTATTTAAAAAGAATAATAATAATAATTTCAAGATTTCTTTGAAAATGGCAGATCAACAGCTTGTAGATGGAGTTACAAGTTGTTAAACTGATTTTGCCTAGGGAAAGTCACAGTTCTGCATCTTGCATTATTACACAATCACATGTAACATGAACCCATGCAAATTCTGGGGGTTGAACAAATTGCATTTTAAGGCAAATTGCATTTTGATTTGCCCTCGCATAACCTCACCTGTGGCCTTATATTAGTTAGAACAATCACGCAGTCTGCACACTGGATCATGTTGCAAAAGTTTGACATTTATTTTCTTCCACTTATCTTTGCATGTGACGTTTCAACCTGAAGATATACATTTGTTTCCAATCACATTCAATCGCTTTACTTTGCGAGTCCCTTCGCTTGTGTTGCACGCCGATTGGTTGTAGTCACAGTAATTTAACTTTGGGAGAGTAATCAAATGGACCCACCCAAGGTTCAATATATTTAACATAATTTCCGGCTACTATATCATTTATGAGAAGCAAAAATAGTTCCTATTAGGGGTGTTCGATATGGTGATAAATATTGTCGGGACGATACAATGTCCACGATATGGCTTTTTAGAGTTATCGTTTCCATCACAATAAATTCGCTGCATCAGATGCAGTGAATGCACATTCTATGATGTGTAATTTATACTTCTGCAGTACGACTGTTTCGTTCACCAAAAATAACAAATCTACAAGCTAACAACGCGTCACCACTGCAATGCAAGGCATTGTTTGCTTATAGATCGGTTGTGTTCTAAGCTCTCCCAAAGTCCCCGCCCCCTTTCTTCTGCATGGGCAGAGGGAGGGAAACAGGACACACACAGGAGTTTGTCTACACTCACTCACTGCACTCTGCACAGAATAATATGTAAAGAAAGACGGAAATGGACGGCCAATTATACTCTGATGTCGAGCGAGTGGAGGTTGAGGATGGGCTAGTTCCCAAAAAGAACTGTACGTCAGTGGTATGGAACTATTTCGGATTCTCAGTAAGGGACAAGGACCAAACGAACATTATTTTCAAACTCCTCTACAGTTTCGTGTGTGTGTGTGTGTGTGTGTGTGTGTGTGTGTGTGTGTGTGTGTGTGTGTGTGTGTGTGTGTGTGTGTGTGTGTGTGTGTGTGTGTGTGTGTGTGTGTGTGTGTGTGTGTGTGTGTGTGTGTGTGTGTGTGTGTGTGTGTGTGTGTGTGTGTGTGTGTGTGTGTGTGTGTGTGTGTGTGTGTGTGTGTGTGTGTGAGTGAGATCTCCTCCCTTGCTCTATAATGTAGCCTACATTAATCTGCTCTGCAAGAAACTTCAGCAAAAAGTTATAGTATTCCATGGAAGCAGATGGGATCAACAGTAACACTTGCAAGCATAACATTTTAAATCCCTTTTAGAGAGGGTAAAACCACAACATAAACCAGAGTTTCACTTCTCTAAGGAATGAGGTATTTTTTTGCCTTGGAAGTGCAGTAAATGAAGGCAGAGTGTTGACAAAGCTTTGCTTTTTTCCCCCCTTGAAAATCATGAAAGGCAGACATTTGCATGACTGCTCACTCAAGGACCCCTAAATTAATATGTATTTGACTGCAGACCCCCATCTGAAAAATATTTTGTGTGTGAGCTTGAGGATCGGCTATTTTCAAATAGCCAATGTGTATGATTAAAGTGGTTAAATAGATATTTAGTTGGGGACCCCCTGGAACCCCCTCAAGCCAAAACATTTCTGGGGTTCCGGACAACATCAACGCTGATTGGCTGTCAGAGAAACGTTTGGTTCGGCTCAAACTCACAAAGGGCTTCCAGCTGTAGTGCAGCGGCAGACTGCTTGGGCAAGCGAGTCTTTTGTGAGAGAAACAAGCAATCTGGTCTATGAAAACATGCCCAAAATAAGCGACTAGGGCAGGTCAAACTTTATTGTCTAATGTTGTTTTTAGAGCACTGGTTCTCAAACATTTTCATATCAAGGACCCCCAACACGGCTTGAGCCGTGAGCGTCGGGGAACCCTCCTCGGCTCTCCTAGTGTAGTATGCACTGGCCTGGCACTGGACTCTGGAGGAAGAGAAACATAAGCTCGAAACCTCATGTACGATGGTGGAAGAAAATGCAATTTGATCATTCATGATCCAGTGTGCTGACTATTTTTCTTGCTGATTCCCAACTGGCCATGATGGGCAGGTTGTTTTCCTGTCTAGGAGGCCTCACAATTATTACATAATTATTATTACAATTATTACATGCCTGATGTTTTGGCCAACGTACATTCTTATTTACGTTATTTGTCATATATTTATTTGTTAGCCTGTGTAATTTTGTTTGTTTACAAAGTCTAAAAGTCAACCGTTAATGTATATTTTGTTCATATCTTAAACGCAAATACAATTGTTAGTCACTGTTTTTTTTCTCTCAATTTCATGATCGTGACAGTTCTAATGGTATAAAAATAGTCCTCCTGTTGGTGAAGTCAGTCTGCCAAATGCCATTGAATTAATTCATTATATTAATATTTAACAGTGTGTTAATGATGGAGCATTATAATAACCTCATACGCCGGTTACCTCCTGTGTTGATATAACAATGTCGGATTGGTTGACATACACAGTATTAGGGAAAATCTTTACTTCGTCATAGACTGCTTGTGCTCAAGCATATTTTTACAGTTGAATATAATTATTTCTGTGGAGCAATGAAGTATGAATTTGGCTTTAGGTTTGATAGTCTCACTTTAAAGTCAATTTTTTTTCCACAGTTTTGTTTATTCAAGATTTCAGGGTATACAGTAAATCAAATAATATGACAGTAATAGTATATGTGACACACCCATATGGAACATACCAAAGAGATAACATGTACATATAAATGTCGTGACCACTATATGCAAAATATTGTGGTAGCATAAAAGCAATTGTATAGTCCTATGCTAACAGGGAAGTGATGACAGTTACAAACCACATAACCTGAATCAAGTTTTGAAACAAAAACACAAACGTACGACAAGGCAAGACAAGGCAAGGCAAGGCAAGACAACATGGCATGGTCATTGGTCACCCCTCCAAAACATAATGGACGTGGCAGTGCACCCACACATGGTTCCTAATAATAAATATACTGGACAACCCAGCTGCGTCGGGAATCGTATATCTAGTATGCTCAGATTCAGGATTAAACTCATTCAATCTGGAATAGCTTGGAACTGCAGCTCATTTACAAGTGCGAGGAAGGGGCCCCATGTGTCTTCAAATTTGGATACCGAGCCTCTCAGGGTACATCTAATTTTTTCTAATTTAATAAAGTGGAGTACATCTCTAATCCAGTGAAGATGGGTTGGTGGAGCAGAGGACTTCCATTTCATCAGAATTAGACACCTAGCTAAGAGAGTGGTAAAGGCTACCAAATGAGCTTTGTATTTTGGTAGTAATAGAGTAGCCGTCATTACATTTGGTTCTAACGGTATCCTAACACTCCTTGACATAGTGTCAAAGATCTCAGTCCAATATCTACGTAAAGAAGGGCATGACCAAAACATATACATACGTGGCAGGGGCCGAACGACACCTATCACACAGGGGATCCACATCACCATATATTACGCAAGACTACCAGGAATTGATTGACATGTGTTTATCTAAATAAACAAACCAATATTTGTTATCTAAATAAACAAACCAATGTCTATATGTTCTATATCTTTATTGGCTCTATGCCAATAACTTACTTATCTATATAGAGAACTTGTTGGCATAGAGCCACACAAAAAAGGGATGCCCATGAGCAGGGAAGTTATGCATATAAAATATGTTGTGTAGCACTAACTCTGCTCTTATGCAGCAGTTTGTTCTGATTGGTGAAGTATTAATAAAGATCGCTATTATAATTTTGCCAACTGCGGCATAGTTGCCTCAGTTGGCATAATACCAACTAGGCCCAGGGCATTAATTCTCATAAGCAGCAAGTCTGTATTTTTCAAATTCCCAATCCCCAAATTCAGTACTGAACACTGCATTTTTGTATCAATGGATAGATAGACTAAATTGAAAATAAATTAAATTTCATATGATGAGCAAAAAGGGATGATGTTTCATATTTTGGTTGGACTCGGCCATGGTAACCGGAATCGCTCGCCCTCATTTTTTTTCTGAAGACTGCTCGGTGGGGCAGTTCTTCTATTCTTGTTTTCCTGAGAATAAGGTTGCAAATAAGTTTAAGGTTAGGCATAGTTTTACTGGGCTTATGTTTAGGAATAGGGTTGGGTTTTGGCACCGTTTTAGGAATAAGGTTAGGTTTAACCGTTTAGACATAGTTTACTGAGGTTACGTTTAGCATTATCAGGCTGAGCAGTTTCGCCGGCTAGACACCCGAGGCAACTGTTTTGAGGCGAGTGTTATTGGTATTCCTTGTAATACCCCTTTATCCTTGTTCACAGGTGGGCCCATCCATGTTAACTTCCCATCAGGGCTAACCCTGGCAGAAGTCCAGAGGAAGAATCCGCTGGTGGTCCGTGGGGGACGATACAGGCCACCTGACTGTGCGGCACGCCATCGCACCGCCATCATCATTCCCCACAGACACAGGGAACACCACCTGAAGTTCCTACTATACTACCTGCATCCATTCCTGCAGCGTCAACAGCTCAACTATGGAATTTATGTCATCCACCAAGTGAGACTCTTGCTCTTTCTGATGCACACACATAAAATCCAAGATGCCATGCCATTGTTCTGATTTCCCAGCCCCCCTTATTCCGAAACCCCAATATTCTGGAAAAACATCCCATTTGGACCAAAAGTACTTTAGCCTGACGGTAATCCCCAAAACAAAATAGTTTCTCCAAAGGTTCATTGCTCCGAAAATACACACTCCTAGTTTATTTAGCCTAGTCAGTGTATACAGAGGCTTTTATCTGCATCAAACAGTCATAACTTGCAAATACACATAGTAACTTATGTTCATGGTAGGAAATGGTGCCCCCTTGTGCTCGTTGTGTATAACTGGCAGTTATAAAACATGTAATTCCTACCATGAACATAAGTAACTGCATAATCACAGTTGTGATCAAAAAGAAGAGTTTACAGTCTAGCTTCCAAAATAGGCCTAAACAACAAACATCAAGTACTAATATCTGATCTAAAGTACGGCAATATAACTGCTTGAAATTATGATAGAATCTTACAGGAGAAAAAAATTATGGTGGAGGGGAGGAACTACTCTAGTGCTGTATTCCTTCATGGATGAAAACCTAAAATTATTAATAAAAACATGATTTAGATAACAGACACAATTTATTAAAATGTTAATAAATTGCAATTTGATATAGTCAACAGTGACACTGTCGTTGTGGAAACTGACTGCCATCATCAGTGTAGAAGGGAGTCAGAGGAGGAAAGCTCTGTTAGGCAAACAGCTCTATCAGTTGACTGAAACCTTAAAGTATGCCTCCCTAAAGAAGCCTTTGGCAGGTATTCAGTTGCAGTGAATTAGCACCTACTACCTAGCCTAATATCTTATGTAGAAAAATGTTATTTAAGAATATTTCCATGAACATAGTGGCATTTATTATTGTTTGTGTGGAAAGGCTTCTACATGTGCCAATAAACGTCATATTCCCTTTTTTTTCTCTCTACATTTGTTGACATTTAAAAGGGGGTCTATCTCTGAAAAGGACATCAAAGAAGAGAACCTGCACACTGTCAGGAACTTGCAACAGATTACACCCAGTGTGTAGACTTTAAATTAAAGTTTGGTGGTTATTGTGCCCTGTATGTCTAACCGAAACATTTTTGCAAGTTCCTGACAGTGTGCAGGTTCTCTTATTTGATATCATTATCAGAGATCCCCTTTTAAATATACTGTATGCAATTTTTGTCCTACGCACCTGTCGCCAACCTTTTGATGTGTGCATCAGCTCTTTTCTAAAAAATACATTTGTAGATCAAATTACCACAGACAAAAAGTTGAAATACACTATCAATGGAAATGCATTATCATGAACAATGGCAGTGCGTTCGTCCCTACCCACCCATGCTCAAGAGGTTAATGATGCATCCACTGGTAACCATGGTAACAGTTTTCTCTTTAAATATGTGATTTGGGGTTTCCTTGCTACATGAGTAAAAGTGAGCCATTCGGCGACTTGACACCTTTTGTTTCAAAACACAGTTGTCGGCATACAAAAAGAAAAAGGTTCCAAGGCACTCTCTCCCATAATCTCCTGTAATAAAACAGCCTAGTTAATCTTTGGACGATAAAAACGTATGCCTACATGTTTCAGATGGCCTTCTTAAGGGCAAACAGTTGTCAGCATGTTCAATATGGGGCACATGTAGAATCTGGCTGGATCAATAGTGCCCCCTTGTGCTCGTTGTGTGCACAATCTGGACATGCATCTCTTTGTAAATTATGGAGTTCAACTAGCCTGGGTAGAGTTCAACAGCTTAGGGTTTAATGTCCTTGTAAGAAGCAGCTTCATGTTTCCTCCCCAAGCATTTTATCCCTTACATCTTTGGAGCTTGTTTTGCCATTGCATTGTTTCTACCTGTTGCATTCCTATTATCCCTGTCACCTACATGCTGTGTCTTGCCTCTGCCAAGTCAGTAATCAGCATCTTGTCTCTCGGGACCTAGACTTGGGACCATGAATTATGCATTGGACATAATGCATTTGTTCTCAAAATGGACCAGCAGAATAACAAACATGCACAAATGCCTGAAAATGAAGGCCATCAATGCAACCAGTTGCAACTCCTTGCAACAAAACAGTTTTAAGGCCAGTCCACAACTCCTTGCAACTGGGGATAATGGTTGCAAGTATTTGCATGTTAACTTAGTTGCAAGTAGTTGCATTGGTGTGGACTGGACTGGCCTTTAGTGTATGACATTGTCCAACAGATAGTTATTTTCATGAGCGATGCCAGATTAAATCATGTATGTTCAAAGAGGCTATTTCATAATCCTAGAGACATGTGCACATACACATCTGTGCCATTGTTGGCTGGCATGGCCAGACTAATATCACTGCGTGGATATATTAGTTTGGAACTTATTTCCAACTCAGTTAAAAACAGATTCCAACGTCACAGCAAAAAAAGTCTTACTTTGAATAGTGGGCTCTGATTGGTCACCCACAACTGAGGAGTGCCAGACCAATTCTCCAAAGGGATTGTTTTTTTCCTGTGGTAGATTTGTCTTGTTTCCAGGCTATTGTTAGCCCATAATATTGTACTCTCCAGGTCAACCACTTCACAAGACAAAGGTGAAGGTGAATACATGCACACACAATACCCTCTTTGCTATTTAGTATGCTGTTTAGGATTCTGTGTGTTGAGGGACATGCACAAAGATGCATTTCAGTTGCACTCAGTGTAGTCTTGCATTGCCAGACCGATTGGAAATCTCTGTCTACCGATACATCTGGGCACTTCTAAATGCAGCTGCTAGAGGTGCTAGAACAGCGTACAGCCAGCCACTAACAAAACGTAGTCCTACTGCTTTGGAACCCAATTCTGTCACCAACCCAATATGAACCTCCCTAAAGACTTTGGATTGCTCTTCAATGCAGTAGAGAAAAGCGGTTAGAGATTGAATTGTGAATCGGTACCCTTGGTGTAAACGTTGACATTCTCCTCTGTGTCCTTTTCAGGCAGGGAACTACACATTTAACCGCGCCAAGCTGATGAACGTAGGCTTCCGGGAGGCCATGAGGGAGGAAGACTGGGACTGCCTCTTCTACCATGATGTTGACCTCATCCCAGAGGATGACCGCAACTTGTATGTCTGTGACTCCAACCCAAAGCATGCTGCAATTGCCATGGACAAGTTTGGTTACAAGTGAGTCTTTTTGTATTATTTATTTGTATCTTTGTATTTGTATATACACAAGGGGAGAACATGGTAAGAAGATGGACTATGATAGTGATACTGTCATATCACAGGTTCACAGTTGTAAATCAGTGAGTGATATATGCGTTTGTGCAAGCTCCATTTTGTTGTTTCCAGGAAAGAAAATCAAACGCATAAGAATTCATGGCAAATAAGTTTAGGGATAAGGGTTATTAAGGGGTGGCGCAAGATATAGGGCACTATGCCTATTTGCTCAGACACTATGACGTAAAATTCTCCATTCATTGTCGATGGGAATTTTATGTTTGTGTAAGACAAAAATAGACACTAAGCCGATTTGCTCAGACACTATGATGTAAAATTCTCCATTCATTGTCAATGGGAATTTAATGTTTGTGTAAGACGAAAACTAGGGGGGAAAATGGTTAGAAAAATTGTCATGGCAACCAATAGAGCAGAGCTATCCTCACTTAATTGCTTCAGCACCACCAGCGCACTTAAATGAAAGATTCTTTGTTTTGTTGTCCTTACTCTAATATGACAATAAAACTGCTAATCTACTCTTCAGACATTTCATTACAATAATCCTTTTCTTTTTTTGTCTTTTTGTGGCACAACATTCCTCTCCAGGCTTCCATACAAGATGTATTTCGGAGGTGTGTCTGCCCTAACTCCTCTGCATTACCTGAAGATGAATGGCTTTCCCAACAACTACTGGGGCTGGGGAGGAGAGGATGATGATATAGGAATCAGGTGAGAATGCTTAACTTTGTGCCGAGTTGACTTTGTTTTAGGCACTAATGGCATTTTTTTTACAAGGATATGATTAACTGTTATTTTTGTTCAAGTTAAAGAGAAACACTAAGAGAAACCTACGGAGCCCCTGAATGGCCATGCATTCAAAATATATTTGATCTTGTCCGTACAAGATCATATCTCGTCCGTACAAGATATTATCTCGTCCGTACAAGATATTATCTTGTCCGGACGAGATATTATCTTGTACGGACAAGATAAAATATATTTTGAATGCATGGCCATTCAGGGGCTCCGTAGTACGTAACCAACTCAATAAATTGGCTATCATCTGGCTCCACACCAATTACATTTAAGCTTTTATGCATTGTAAACAAAAATTACACTGGGCAAATATGACAATTATACAAAGAAATTAATGACAATGACCGGTGCTAATAATCAAAGTACTGTAAATAATGTACTATGACCAAAATAGGCCATATTTTAAAATGTATTACTTTTTTTTATAGTAATTATTTTTTATATAGTGTGTCACAACTTATAGATATGCTATTTCTGCTATTTTAGAAAATATTTGACTGAATATCTTTCAACGTACAAACGAAGAAATTGTGATCAGGCGATTATGTAGTAATTGTGACAATTTTACTCTGTCTTCCTTGTAAATGATGACAGTGATGGCCATTAAGTAGTTGATATTAACTGAGATAACCTCAGTGGTATGTGGAAGTCTATTGGCACGGCAATTATTTTTCCATGCCATATCTAGTGTCTATGAAACTGTGACACCACCATATCATAACTGAGTTATGCAAACAGTTCTGCTCATACTTAGAATGGCTGGATGAGTTCCTGTTGGTCTGTAAAAGTGCCTTAGTGAAATTAATTTCCCCCTATCATTTTAGAGTCTCTTTGGGTGGGATGTACATCACTCGTCCTTCCATAAAGGTGGGCCGCTACAAGATGATCAAGCACAAGCTGGATAAAGGCAATGATGTCAACCCAAAGAGGTACAGACAAAAAGTAGCCACGTTTGCCTTTCAGATTCAAGTGTATGCCGTCAGGCAGCAACCTTGTATCTCCCTCCATATTCTAGCTTTTTATGTGAAATGAAAGGTATTTACAAGAGCTTGTGAGTTGTGACCATATCATTTCACTGGATCCATTTGAACACAGGTTCTTTTTTATATTTCCTGAAAAGTAATGGTTTTGGACATAAAAGACTTTGCCCGACTGCGACAACAACATAATTTATGATGGGTTTGCAGGAAATACAATAGATGTGTCACCAAGACACTGGTGTCAGGTCTTGCACGTCTTATTGTCTCCACCAGGCCCTTCGGCCTGGTGGAGACAATAAGACGTGGGGAGAGAGTTATGTTTTACACTCCGTCCGTGTGTGTGTGAGAGTCCATCCGTCCGTCCATGTGTGTGTGCGTCCGTCCGTCTGTTACCAGCTAATCTCTGGCACCGTTAACCCGGTCAGTGCCACATTTTGCACACACTCCCTGGATGACCGTCTGCCCCAAATTTTCCAGGAGGCCGACTTTTGTAAAACAATTTTTTTGATATTACTCCTCCAGATTCTGTCCCAAAATCCCGCAAATCGTTACACAGTATCTCTATAGTCATGTGTTCAAGACATATCTGTCCGATATTTCATATTCCATCCTAATTGGCTAACATTGGCTTTCAAAGTTTGCAGGATTGGCCTGAACAAAAAGCCTCATATCATGAACGCAGCGTGCAATTTACGTGAAATCTTTCGCAGACTTTCCTACTAGGCTGAGTAATATATCCCACCCTTTTCAAATTGGCCTGTTATAGCGCCTCCAACAGGTGGAATTTTTGGAACAACATGCCTCAAATCATCCAATTGCCATCCAAGGCGTAAGAAGAAATGCCACCCTTTTCACATTGGTTTATTATAGCGCCATCAGGAGGCCACAACCTGACCTGCCCTGGTGGAGACCTGTGCCCCGAGGGGCACTTTATCTATTTGGTGGCTGTTTTTGTTATTAACCCAATTAAGTGCATTTTCTCTCTATGTAAGAATTTTAAAGTCACAGAACGATGTTGTTTGATGCATTTTGCTCCCATTTCCAGGTTCAATATGCTGGCCAAGACTCGTCAGTCATGGAAGCTGGATGGCATGAACACCGCTGAATACGAGGTACTGTCAAGGGAGTACTTTCCCCTGTATACAAACGTCACCGTCAACATCGGCAACGAGAATGGTTTACACTCTCCTCCCCCTCCTGTACCGACTCGATCGCGCGACCCTCCCCCCAAAGGAGCAGTCAAGCCTCCAGCCAAACCTCCAGCTAATACCCCAGTCAAGGAAGCAGCCAAACCCTCAGCTAAGAAACCTGCCAGTCCCCCAGTCAATCAACCAGCCAATCCCCCAGTCAATCAACCAGCCATTTCCCCAGCCAAAGTCCCAGACAACGGGCCGGCCAAACTCAAAGAGGACCACCCACAGAGATAATGCTTGAAGCCCGATTCATACTTTGTCGTGTGACGGTGTTGTGCGCAGAGAATAGCCAACTTACAAGTTCAGAACATGTTGCATCCGCAATGTTTTGTGGGCTTGTAGGTCGGCCGTTCTCAGCGCACAACACCATGGCGTGGCGGAGCATAAATTAGGCTTAAGCATGAGGAACCCAGCAAGGCTGACTATTGAAGATGCCTCCCTTTGGCTTTTGTTATTTTTTGTTTTTTTTACTTCCTTTTGGTTGATCATTTCAGTGCCTACTGCAGGATTTGATGATTTCTCCTGGGTGGTCTGCAGTTCACTCACACATGTACACTTTGTTCATCTCATTTCCTTCCTTGATTTCTCACTTCCCGGAATTAGCAGACTTCATTACTGGGAAGGCTCGTGATTTGGGGTGATCGTGGCACCCTTTGGAATTAAAAATATAGATGCTGTAATCGTTGACACGAACCCTTACGAGTCTGTGAATAAATGACTGCTCTCCGCCCTCATCCTGCGAGTCCTCATATCCTCCTATCACTCTACTGGGTTTTGACTTCTGAGGGATCTGCGGCAGAGAGGAGGAGAAATCTAAAAGACAGACTCTATGAGTTTATATATCCACAGTGTTGTGGGATCGCTGGTCAAACCGTGTGATGCCTTAGAATCTTGTGTGCTTTTCTTTTTTTCACTCTACCTTATGTTAAAAAAAAAGTTGTCAGGGACATGTTGCCGTAGTTTCCTCTACCATGGATGTATTTGTTTCCTTCAATTTTTATTTGTATTTCTTTTTTCTTTTTTTTTACATTTCACCAAAAAGCCACAGAAAACGCAGCACAGATAGGGACCTTAGTTCCCTCAGTGTGAAGCTTAAACGGTGAATAGTGAATGAAGGAACTTTACTGTGTGGTGTACGTATATACAGCAGTGGTTCTCAAAGTGTGGTTTGGGCACCCCCAGGGGTCCTTGAGGGGGTCCCAGGGGGTCCCCAGCAAAATCAGTTTTACCACTTTTAGCCGGCTTTTTGAAATTGGTTGATCTATTATAGATCATCTTTTTTTTCTTAAATCTTGTATCTACAGTCTTGGACCAATTACATATTATTTGAGGTGTCCTTGACATGAAAAAGTGAGAACCACTGATTATACAGTATGTCATAGGCTAGCTTAGAAGCTGCTAACAGCATGAATATCCTGTTCACAGCCAACATGGCATGGGGCCTCGGTTATACAATCATTCTGATGCACATATTTTGTCCTTAAAGGGGCATTCCACTCATTTTCAACATTTTACTATGTCATTAATGTACCTTAGAGCTGTTGTGTGGAAATAATAAAAAAGAATCCCCCCATTCTGTGTTTCCTAGAACTAGAGGTCTGAAAAAAATCATTAACATGGTGAAACACATCTTGATGATGTCATCAAGATGTGTTTCACCATGTTAATGCTTTTTTTCATAATTACAGTTCTAGGAAACACAGAATGGGGGGGACTTTTTTTATTATTTCCACACAACAGCTCTAAGGTATATTAATGACATAGTAAAATGTTGAAAATGGGTGGTTTTCCCCTTTAAGTCTTCAATCCGTAAGTTATCTCTCTCATGATGGATAGATGGCATTTGCAACAATGTCAAAACTATGACAAAATAAAGATTGCCGTGTAGAGTACATTCAGCACAATTTGTTCTTCAAATAATGTTATTGACATTGTCAACCACTAGGTGTCCTACCAGTCAAAAGGGACAACATTTCTCGAGACTACCTGCAACCACTGCAGATGTGGTAAATCAATGTTATTGTTTGGTATTACGTTAACATACTCTTAAGACAGTCATTAAAATAACTCCAATATTGTAGCTTTAATCCCACATCCAAGCATTGGTTATAAAATGGGAATGGTACTCTGCAAATGTCACTGTCCTCGATGTACAATCTACAGCACTGGTACTCTGCAAATGTCACTGTCCTCGATGTACAATCTACAGCACATGAGAGTATAGTGGAATCTAGGTTGATGGTTCTCCAACTTTAATGTCCATAACTCTTGAGAGTTATGGCCATTTGGTCAATGTGGTCCAAGTAACCCTGACTTGGACCCCACTTTGAGAACCACTGATCTAGGTTCAATCTGAATGTTTTATGAAGGAGGCCCCTGAGATCATAAAACTGTAGGTACAGTATAGGCCTACTGTAGGTAAAGCTATTGTGAATAGTTTTTATCATTCATTATGGTAATGTGTGCAGTCAAAGCAGACTTTACTTTCAACATCCGTATATCTCTGCATATCCATATGCAATATCAACCCTCTGTTTATTGTTTGTGTGTGGTTGCATACTGTATCTGCCATTGTCAAATGGAAAATGGTTCTGGTGACAATGATCAGCCCACTTCCATCAGATTTAGGGGTGTAACAGTTAATTTAAGTAATTGATTTAATCGATTATGAACGAAGCTATATTCGATAATTTTATAAAATAATCGATAAATAATATATCCCTATTGTCATTATAGGCAAAAGGCTAAAATAAAATCTGTGTAGCTTGTATAGGTCTACTATTTTCCCCTTTTCTGCACAATGCTGTTATGTGATTAAGTTAAGTGGCTAATCATCAATTCGTTATAAAAAGATTTTCAAATAAATATATAAAAAAACATGCTATTTGAATAATCGATAGAATAATCACTAAGAAAATAAGTTGCAGCCCTAATCAGATGAGCTGCCCATTCACATTCAGACAGACCCATCTCTCCCTTCTTCCCCATGTCTTCTCTTTGTTTATATCAGTGGTTCTCAGCATGAGGTCTGCGGACATCCAGGGGTCTTTGAAGGGATTCCCAGTGAAATTATTCATATAGTTGAGAAGCGTGCAAATGGAATGATTTGGTCCCATTTGTGCACTCAATGGATTTGCAGAGGATATTACATTGGGGTCAAAGACATACAAATCAAGTGGGGGTCCATGGCCCAAAAGATGAATCTGTGGGTCCTTGAAATGAGAGAGATTGAGAATCACTGGTTATAACTAAGCTATTACATGTTTTACTCTGGTCGTATCTGTGCTGGCTTGATCCCTCAACAACAGGCCTCATCACAACTATACGCTGTATATGTGTACATATTCAGCGTACATATATACACACATTCACACTGTCAATTCTGGAACTTAACTGTGCGCTGTACCCCCAGCAATCCTGTTTTTTCCTGTTCTGTATCCATGTCTATCTTTTGAGAAGTCACTGAGAACTGTAAAGGCAAAGCCAGTTTTCCCAGTGTTCCACTGAATGGCTTTAACTTGCACAGAAGCCCTCTTGGTTTTGGTGTGGTATTATCTGAGTTATACTCGGTTACGCACCCAAAATAGCATATCTATTCGTTGATGTCGGGAGGAAACCACCTAACTCCATTCTTGAGGGTTTTAATTTTTTTTGTGCATAAATCAGTGCTATTGAACACACTTAACGTCTGTGACGTCTGTGATTGAACCAATGGAAAGTAGTAAAAAGCGCTTTGGACAAACCCCCTTATCTCCATTGGACTCTCAAACTGTCTGCTAAAGCAACTAATATAATATATAAAATCACAACATCAACTTTGATGAGGCAGTATTGCTTTGTTTTCAAAATAGGTTTTCTTAATTTCCTGGAAAGAAATATATTTTTCATTTCCTGAAAAATGAACATTTTGGAGTTGGGTGGTTTCTTCCTGACAGCAGAGATATATATATATATATAAGCTCACAAAGCTTACAGATGCTGTTTTGGTACTAACACCAGCACAAAACTAAGTACAAATCACCCTTGGGGAGAAGATGAGAAGGCCCTTTGTCCACAATTCACTTTAGATGAGGGATCATAATGAGTGCCCAAAGTACAACACTAAATTGTAAAACAACAAATGTGTGCATTACTCTGTGAAATGTATGAATTGGTTAAACTTAACAGCTTTAGAACATTCTTTAACAATGATGACTTGTTAGGAAATGACATTTCATAACATATGGTGGTCTGTCTTTCACACACAAATAAGGGATTTCAACCGTTCTAAATAAGAGTGTTTGTGTTTCCAGCATCGAACATTCTACCCAAAATATGCTGTTGTCATAATTACATTTGCATTGCAACTTTTGCATTAATTGCAAGTTGAGGTTGTGTAAAGTCGATTTTCTTCATTTTTAAGAATAATGCTCCATGGCATCTGCCTCTTCCTTACCACTAAGGCCCACGTACTGCATGTCATCTTTTTTCTTCCCTTTTACCCTCTACCTTTTTGGATATGATCGTTTACACAAGTACGCAACTCTCTGTAAGTGTATAGGCTGAAACCAAAGACAGCTCTCTGTGTGTGTGTGTGTGTGTGTGTGTGTGTGTGTGTGTGTGTGTGTGTGTGTGTGTGTGTGTGTGTGTGTGTGTGTGTGTGTGTGTGTGTGTGTGTGTGTGTGTGTGTGTGTGTGTGTGTGTGTGTGTGTGTGTGTGTGTGTGTGTGTGTGTGTGTGTGTGTGTGTGTGTGTGTGTGTGTGTGTGTGTGTGTGTGTGTGTGTGTGTGTGTGTGTGTGTGTGTGTGTGTACTGTGTACTGTGTAAATATTTTCTCTCGATCAGTGTATTACACAATCGACTGGCCTATCTCATTTCATACAAGTTGGCATTACAATTTCACCCAGAAGACCTACTGTCATTCTCTACTTCAAGGGTTTAATTTTAGAAATTATACCTGTATACCCCAAAGGGTTGTAATGATGGTCAATACTAGAGTTTTACTTTCATTCCAGGGTTTAGTGTTGTGTGTTCTCCCCTGCTTTGGGAGATCTGGAAGATATACAGACAGGTGACAAATTAAAGAAACTAACGTAAAGTGTCTTATAGTGACTATCAGAACAGAACAGTTTCTCTGCGCCTTGGCATGTTTTATGACTTTTGGAACTGTACTGGAGGGATGGAGCTAAGTGTTTTGATGATTGTGATGGAGAGCACTTTGAACTCTTTGTTACAAAGTGTTCATCAACTAGGTTGAGATATGGTTATTGTGGAGGCCATAGCATAGATGCATATCATTTTCATACTCTTCAAAGTAAACCATTCAGTGACCACTCATGCCCTGTGGGTGGGACAATATATCATCCTGGATGAGACCACTGTCACCAAGAAAGATGTTTCATCGTCAAAATAAGTTCCCACTGGACTGTAGGGGTCAAGCATTAAGGCCTGTACCGTCCCCTTGGTGTATGCCACTTTCCCAGAATGCCCACACATGCACTCACTTGTGCGAATATGATTAATGAGCGACTCATCTGACCATATCACTTTTCCACGTCTCTGTATTTATACCAGGGCCTATGGGTTTTGCACCACTTAACTCAAATGTGCATGCATCTTTGTAGTTGAATTGAGTTTATGCACTTATGCACTGCAACCCTACTATACTATCCCTGGACTGTTCTCTGCCCTGATCACATCCTGTATTGACATTATCAGTCAACTGCTCTTCTGTTCCTTACATATTGCAACTCTTTCATAGTCACATCTTTTTCTTAACATCTTAATCCAAATTCAAGGTCAACTGGACCGGCTCAACATTTCTACTCATCCACACTTCCACAGAGCATGATAGGATGTTAATATATCAAGAAGTTGGCGTTTGTTACATTTCCCCACTCTTTTTTTTTTATTTATTTTTTTTTATTTTTATGGTTTTTCTTTTAAATTGTCACCAGTCTGTATGTTTCTGTATGTTTCTGGAATGTAAATCTTAATTTTGATTCCATGTCATTGTCATGTTTTTTAATCCACTATCAAGAAAGAACATGACACACATGTTGTTTGAATTGCTCAGACCTCACAAGATGGCGCCACCTGTCCATTAATCTCAATGGAAAGGGGGGTGCCATCTTGTGAGGTTGTTTTCTCTCAAAAAGAAAGAGAAAGGTTAATGATCTACCAGTGGCATTGGGGGCCTGTGCTGTTGTGTTGCATATTGCAGGACAACAAATAGTAGTCTTATATTCTTATATGATGTGATTTCTTCATAATCTCCTATGGCCTTAGCAACAATGTGTGTCGCTTTGTTGGCTAGAATAATCAGCTATTTTCGGCGATCGATACTGTCACGCGGCAGAGTATGAATTAGGCTTAATACTAGTCAATGTATGCAATACTGCTTTCACCTTTATATCAAGACTGAATATGCATGACACATAGCCTTTGTAAGGAGACCAGAATGTATATGGAACACAATATACTATACAAAATTCTCTTCTTGACAAGTTGGAGCATGTTAATGTGTCTGTGTTGTTAGTGCAAGTGTGTGAGCTCAGAATTACAGGGTTCCAAGTTATCAGGTGTTACACTTCACTATTGGGGGAAAAAAAACATGGTGGTGTTGTTTTGTTTGTTTTTTTAATTCACATTATTATGTACACATTATTTTTCTATACAGTGCCGCCAACATGCTATGGGCCGTTTAGAGTCACATTATATGAACAAAATTGTCAGAATCTTTTTTTTTTTACACAAACACCTGGTTGGAACCTTATAATTCAAGAGATATGATATACTCTCTCCATTATGTATGGTTTAGAACAGTGGTTCTCAAAGTGAGGTCCAGGGACCCCCAGGGGTCCTTGAGAGGGTTCAGAAATATCATATATTTTCAGAAAAGTATGCGGCTAAATATATATTAATTTGGGGGGATCCTTGAAATGAAAACCACTGGTTTTGAACATTTCATGCAGTATTTGATTTCATATAGGCTACATAAAGACTGCTCTGCTGTTCCATTTGATTTGCCTCTATTGTGAGGTTGAAATGCTGTAATGGTCAGCATCTGTAGAAAGTCCTCATCACAGGTAGTGTTGATGTAAACTAGGACAACGTTTTTGGTGTTATGTTTTGTCTTTTTATTTCAGATTTATCATTCTTCTCTTTGAGTGAATTCTGCACATAGTCCACAGTGGCCTTATAAAATGATTAATAAAAATGATTACTCAAAAATGCATCTTCTATTTATACAAATACAGATTTTGTATTTTCATCACAGTATAGTAGTTTACATTCATTAGAAGCACAACACATGTCTAGACGGTATGTAAACAAATGTGTGTTGGCTGACACACTAGTTCTAGTTGGTTCATATGATTTGTCTGTTATTTTTTCTTTGACAGAATATTGTGCAACTTGACTGACCCAAGGTAAAAGCGCATACAAGTCACTCGTCTACTCTAAAAGTGATAGAGTATGAATTAATGGGGTCAGAATACAGATCTGTGACTGATTTGATATTGTAACATACAGAATGTTGACCATAGGAGCATGCACAAAATGTTTGTTTACCCTGTGTAGGTAGGAGCAACAAGATGCAAGAAATGGTGTAATATTATCATCAATATTGTCAGGACGTTTTCCCCACTTTCTTTGTTTCTTTCTGAATCGGTACAGCTTAAATGAACAAACCTGTTTACATTCCAGCTGAGTGTTCGGTATGTTCAATTTAGAAGGAACTAAAGAAAATGAATGTTCACATTTTTTGTAGATGTGATTTCAAATGGAAACAATCAAGTGTTATGCCTTGTGTCCTTATTTGTTTTTGAACCGTACATCGTCGTACTTTACTATCCTACCACCTCGTGTGGTGACCTCCGTCTGCCCCCATGTTTCAACTTCCCCATCTTTCTCCTCAAAGTGACGTACTGTCACCACCCCTGTTGTAGGCAGGCCACAGGGGAGATCCTTAGTGGCCTCCTTGTAGAGCATCATCTTCATAAAGTCCTGACTAAGTCCTGTTGCTGCTGCTGGGACCAGCGCCTGGATCTTCTCTGTTGGCCGTGGTGAAGGAGACCGGTCACGGTGTGTTACAGCTTGAGGATGCAACCCTGCGTTTTCTCGTTTGGGAGAGGCTGCACGCTCCCACCTACTCGGTGATGGGGCTCTCTTCACTGGTAATGTAATTTTGGGTGATAGAGTTCTGCCTATTGGTGATGGAGATCTGTTTCGCATTTCTGGTTTGGTCAAGCGTTCCGGGAGGTGCCCTCTTGTTGGATGTCCACCAGTGCTCCCGCTACCCCCGGCCCTCCTTATGTCATTTATGACACCAGCCATGGAAGCCCTCAGAGTAGGGTCACTCTCCACCATCCTACAGACTGCATGGCAGTGCGGCTGATCCCGTAGGGTCTCCTTGACCTTAGCGGGACAGACACTGGGCGTGTGCAGTCTAATGCGGGCACAGAGCTCTGCAATGATTTTACCCATGGCCCACACATCTGAGCGCTGGTCACGTTGGCTGCCCCTCTGTAGCACCTCAGGAGCTGAGTAGGCTTCATTACCCATGTCTATGGCAGAGTTGAGACCATTGCGGAAGAACTTGGCCAGTCCTAAGTCAATGATTACGGCCCTGTTTGTGGCATGCTCAACCTGGAAGATAATGGTGGAGTTTAATTGTTGTCAAGCTTGTCATGCACTTTCAAATAATGCTGGTATATTGAAGACAAACTCACCATAATGTTTTCTGGCTTGAGGTCTTGATGGACAATGTCTTTAAGGTGGAGGTGAAGCAGACCTTCACACATGCCTAGGATAATTGTCCCCTTGTTGGATGGAGTCAACTGTAGTGACAAAAGGGTAAAGAAAAGTTGACTGTTTAGGAGATATATATATATATATATATATATATATATATATATGGTTCCCTTCCTAAAGTGTGTTTCAAATGATATATATATGTATATATATCATTTTAAACACACTTTAGGAAGGGAACCATTTCAGGCTGGAATAAGGGAGGCTTTATCAGATGACTCAGTCATGAGTCATGACTGTGGTGTTGGCTCAGTTTATTCTGAATTTCACTGGAAGCAAGAATACAGGTATGTTGTGAAATACTGGACGTAATCCAATACCTGGTTGCCGCCTAGATAAGCCAAGGCAGCCATGCAGCCATGCCTGCACAGCGTAAGTGCAGGCAAGTGAAAAGATCATTATAAAGTCAGAAGTCTAAAAGTGATATGAGTGTATGAATTAATAGGGCCAGATCTGTGGTTAATAACATGGGTCTAATAAGAAATACCAACTCATTTATTATGCCTGTTGAATAGGAATTTAAGGAAGGCATGATCAATGGAATCCTCAGTTGATGCCTTTAAGAGACAGCTAAAAACTTGTTTTAATTTTACTCTTGACTAGACTAACTTATTTCTTTGTTTAACCTGTGTTTTTTACTTTAATGTAAAGCACTTTGAACTACATTTATGTCTGAAAGGTATACAGTAAATTTATATTATCTCAGTCTTGCGAGGAGATTAAGTTTGGAAAATAACTACTACGGAATTTGCCTAAGCGGAATTACAGGAAATACAAGATTAGATGCTGTCCAGTCTGTTGGAACGTCCTGTAGCTTAATTACTTCCATGACGTGTACTACCAGTTAGACAGTTTCGGCAGAAGTTCTTGTCCAGTCTATCTTTGTCTTGTGTTTGTGATCCAAGTCACAAATTATATTTGTAAATGATGTCCTTAAATCACGTGCAGGAGCTGCTCCACAACAACTTTTTCCAAGTATTTTGGAGAACATTTGAAGTTTATAGGCTTGTGATTCTTAGGCTGGATTTATGGAAGGTCTTAAAGTAAGGAACACCGCCAGGGACTGGTAGGCTATAGAATGGATAGGAGATGGGGACTATGACAGGCATATTTTAGAATTTGAAATGTAATCTGGATTACTTCAAAGGGCTAGAATAAGATGCAAGTGACTATATCTAAAACGTGTTGAAGGGAGATAGGGGTGAACTCAATAAGTAGAATAGGACACATGGATGTTAAATTGTGGCACAAGGATTCAGGCTTATAGTTAAAACCATTGATCTCTGAAAAGAAGAAAAATATATGAAAACATTTCACAATCGGAAGAATCAGAAATAGCAGTAGGAACAGAATTTACAGTACAGGATGATTAATATTACTTCAACAAGAACCACCATCTGAATAATGAGTTCTACTTTAATTTGCCAAATCTAATTTATGTCTCAGCCATGGCAAGACAAAATATTTAATTAAGTTCACGCTGTCCCTCATGTACATTTTGCATTCATGGTTGAAGTTGATTTATTGTTGGATTCAGCTGAATTAATCACACCAGGAGATAGTAGTCCTTATGAACCCTGTGATTATTAACTCCAAATCCATATTTGACAACCCCATCCCTGAGAAGTGATACCTGTATTTACCTGTATTTTAGACCTCGATGCTTTAAAGATGGTGGTCTCTAAATCTTCTCCAAAGATGAACTCCAGTGGCAGGACCCATTTGGAATCCGTGAGAGTTATGTTTCCCAGAAGCTTCACTATGTTAGGATGAGTTGCCTTGCTGCAGATGACCATGATCAAGACAAAGGATTACCCTCATGTGTTTTTCTTCTGGTTGTATATCATGTATCATTTACTATTAGCACACTCATACTCACTTATACACTTGGCACTCTCGCTCTAGGTCCTTCTTGCTGATGAGGTGCTGCGGAACCCTCTTTATCGCAGCCCATGTATCATCATACTTCTCTTTGTATACTTTTCCAAATGCGCCTGCTGCAATAGTGCGGGTAGAGTACGCCATCTAAAGGATTATGAATAAGATGGAGAGCAGGGAAGGTTTTGTAAAAGGTTATTGGCTATTTTGCAGTATATTCTTCTGTGTTTAAACAATCTGCTCTTGTCTTTACAGTGTCTCTTCTAGTAGATTCACGCTGTTTACATTCCTGACAACTGTGAAAAAGATAGGAGATCATGGGTAAACACAGTAAAACCCTCTGTTCAATTCACTGTGAGTGTAAAAATGGTCCATTAGGTTAATATTTAACACTCACAGAACAGTGACGAGGATTTCGCTGTATATGGAGGGTGTGCCACTACAGATGTCTGACATTTGATGGGGGAATTCCTAGACCTAGATGCTTAGATTAGGAAACAAGTTGTGCATCATGAATCTTGCTATTCAATGCCCAGATAATTTATGTTCGCTGCTAATGATGTGTTAAAAAAAAACTGTGATCTCTTGGGTAAATATGTGCTCTAAAGCTAAACTGCAATTATGTCAACTTTTTAAAGGTTTTACTACCTGCCATCAGCTTTCTGCTTGTCTCAGAACTTTGAGCTTAGTTTTGTAATGGAGTCGTAAACATCCTGACAAACTGGTAAGTTAGCATGTAAAAAATGACTAGTTTCACATTGCTCAGCTTGTCTTATAAACCCATGAGGGTTGGGCACTTGTGTGCAAGACACGGAAATAAAATAATCAGTCAGTCAGTCAATCAATCAATCAAACAAACATTATAATGCACTTACAATGCTTCATAACACTCATACGTGTTTATAATTATGCATGCAACACTTATAACAAAAACTATCTAAGTTAAGATAGTTGTAATGTGCTGTTCCACTGAGCTTATAATGCCTTACCAGCACTTAAATGTTGTTATAAGTTGTCATACATGATTATAAACATTTATAATGAGTGTTATAATGCCTTATTAGAGCATTATAATGCATTATAAATGCAATTAGAATGCATCCTAGACCCAACCTTTAATTAAGTAAAGTGTTACTGACAGGGTTCTATTCTATAAAGAGAGAGTTGTACGCATATGAGAAATCTTTTGCAAAAAATACTTTAAATTATTATATTACCACTTTATTAGGTAACGTAATAAGCTACCTGCTGACAAGGTTTACAATAAGCATCCTCTATGTTTTTGACAGATTTGTTAAAATGTATGATATGCATATATCGTATTTTGGAAATTATGTTAAAATCAAATAAGCATACATACATGAAATATAAATAAATATAGGACCAGGTACATACCTCTGTGTTGTTGAAAGATGGGCTGGCAGTATCAGGTCTGAACACAACACAACATAGTTGCCTGTTTTATATCACTTGTCTTCATGCATGGTTTGTCCTGAGGGAGACACGCCTCCTTGACTTGCGTAACAGGAAACACTACCATACAATATAATGTCTAAACACAAAGACATTTAGGACACATGATATTAACCTTTTTATGTTAAATTTATTATATATTTAAATATGATGATAAGCTGACTAGTCAAGAGGACTATTAGTAAGGATCCTGATTGGAATGTGTCCTCCTCAGAATAACCAAATTACATTATTATGTATGCCTCATTTATGGTTCATAGTACAATCTTAGCCCATCAAAAATAGCTGATCTAACCAACTCGAATACATGGAGAGAATTTAAATGGAAAGTAATATCTAGATTTTTCAGGACGCCTCAAATAGTGGCCAAAATGGGTCCAAATCACTCGAATAGATGCTGGAGGGACTGTGGAGCACATATTGGGAATCATGCTCATATATTCTGGACATGCCCCAATTTGAGACCATTCTGGAGAGAGGTATCTGAAGCATTAAAATAAGTTTTCGGTCAAAACATTCCGGAGGATCCCATAGTAATGTTGTTAGGAATGTTGCCGGAAGGTCTGGAGGGTAGAGCCAAAATATATTTATTGCATGTGCTGCTTACAGCGGCCATCAAATGCATTACAATTAAATGGCTAAAACCAGCCCGCCAACATACAGTATGTGGGTGGAAAAAATATGGGACATTTACCAGATGGAACAAATTACTTATGCCCTGAGGCTTCAACCAAACGTATTTAGTAAAAGATGGAGTCCTGTACTGCCTCTACTAATGAGGTAGCAGGTTTCGGAATCTCGAGTAACGACTCACTGAATACACTTCTCCCCAGACCTTCTGATGTGCTCATACTCTTTCCTCTGTCATGTCTGTTTTCAGTTTTGTTCACTTCCCATTGTTGTCGACGCTCTGTTGTTTTTGTCTCGCTACTTGTATTTTATTTCCTTGTTTTATGGTGAATACTTGTAGTATTTTATTTCCTTGTTTTATTGTGAATACTTGTAAAGGTATGTGAAGTTGTTTGTGTGTATGAGTGTATAATATACATTACATTACATTACATTAGTCATTTAGCAGACGCTTTTATCCAAAGCGACTTACAATAAGTGTATTCAACATAGGTAGGGAACAAAAACTACTAATCACCAGAAGTCTTTAGTGCATTTTCTGCAAAAAACAAGCAACCAAGAGTATACCTAGCGCTAAGGTAAAAGTGCAATATATCAGCTACCTATTTCCTTAAACAGATGAGACAAAATAGCTAAATCAAATGAGCATGAGCTAAAACAATTAAGTGTATCGACTAAACAAGATCCAATAAACAATACAACAATAGAAAACAAGCGTTCGTACAACTAGTTAACAACAAGTAGGTCAGGCAGAGAGGAAGGGTAGTGTTTCCTGAAGAGGTGGGTTTTCAACCTGCGGCGAAATATGGGCAGTGACTCTGCTGTCCTAACATCAGTGGGAAGTTCATTCCACCACTGTGGGGCCAGAACAGAAAAGAGTCGTGACCGTGTGGATCGGCCAGAAGGACCCTTGAGTGACGAGGCAATCAGTCGCCCCGAGGTGGCAGACCGAAGTGGTCGGGCAGGGGTGTAGGCATCGACCATAGCCCGGAGGTAGGAAGGAGCTGTTCCTTTCACTGCCCTATAGGCTAACACCAGGGTTTTGAACTGGATGCGAGCCGCTACGGGGAGCCAGTGTAGAGAACGGAGAAGGATGGTTGTGTGGGAGAACTTGGGGCGGTTGAACACCAGACGAGCCGCAGCTTTCTGAACAAGCTCCAGAGGTCTGATGGCAGATGCCGGAGCACCAGCAAGGAGGGAGTTGCAGTAGTCCAGGCGGGAGATGACGAGAGCCTGGATGAGCACCTGGGCTGCCTTCTCCGTGAGGAAGGGGCGAATCCTCCTGATGTTGTAGAGGAGGAATCTGCAGGACCTTGTCACTGATGCAATGTTTGCCGAGAACGTCAGTTGATCGTCCAGGGTCACACCCAGATTCTTCGCAGTCCGAGTTGAGGTCACCACAGCATTATCAATGGTGATGGCCATGTCTCGGTGCGGACAGCCCTTCCCCGGGAGGAACATCAGCTCGGTCTTGTCCAGGTTGAGCTTCAGGTGGTTTGTCGACATCCACGCCGAGATGTCAGCCAGACAAGCAGCAATGCGTGCCTCCACTTGGGTATCAGAGGGGGGGAATGAGAGGATCAGCTGGGTGTCATCGGCATAGCAGTGGTAGGAAAAGCCATGGGAGTGGATGACAGCACCCAGAGATGTAGTGTAGAGAGAGAAAAGAAGAGGACCCAGAACCGAGCCTTGGGGAACCCCAGTTGTGAGCCTGTGTGGTTCTGACACAGACCCTCTCAGCATCACCTGGTAGGAGCGACCCGTCAGGTAGGATGCAAACAGGGAGAGTGCAGAGCCTGAGACACCCATCCCCTCGAGGGTGGAGAGGAGGATCAGATGGTTCACCGTGTCGAACGCTGACAGGTCCAGGAGTATCAGGACGGAGGAGAGAGAGTTCGCTCTAGCGGCATGGAGCGACTCCGTCACTGCCAGCAGGGCAGTCTCTGTCGAGTGACCCACTTTGAACCCAGACTGGTTGGAGTCCAGGAGGTTGTTCTGGTGGAGATAGGAGGACAGTTGTTTAAAGACAGCACGTTCGAGAGTTTTAGATAGGAAGTAGATAGGAAATATATATATATATTCTGTGAAAGTATGAAACAGCTGAGGTTGTGAAAAAAAAAGAAAAAAAGCAGTTGTAAGAAAAATTGCCTAAACTGAAATAAAAACAAAGTTCAAAAAAAGAAAAAATAGCTGATCTACAAACTCACGGTAGATCAGCTATTTTCCACGTGCATGCAACCGTCTTAAAGGAGTATTTCACCCCAAAAAATGACACCCCATGAAGCCTAGAAAACATGGAGATTTTTTTTGTTTTTGTTGCATTCCTGAGCCAATAATTTGATGACCAGCGGAGTCTCCCAAGTCTCCTATACTGACGATGTCATCAAATGATTGGCTCTGCAGGAATGTGAAAAAATCTCCATGAATTCAAGACTTCATGAGATGTAGAATATTCTTCTTCTTTTTTTTTTGAATCGGGATTAAAGGCCACTGGAACAGAAATGTGAAGCTGCTGACTTCCCACAGGGAACGTCATTGGCGTTGTGGAAAAAATATCAATATGCCCTCTGACCCCGTGCTTATGCAACCATGCACTCTCTGTATGATATCAGCTATCTAGGTTCAGAAGTAGGGCCTATAAATGCTGACAAAATTAAATTTGTATTACTGTCCATCCATCCATCCATCTTCAACCGCTTATCCGTAGTCGGGTCGCGGGGGCAACAGCTCCACCAGAGTGCTCCAGACTTCCCTCTCCAGAGCAACATCAGTGACTTCCTCCTGGGGGATTCCAAGACGTTCCAAGGCCAGTGAGTCGATGTATTTCCTCCAACTGCGCCTTGGTCTGCCCCGGGGTCTTCTCCCAGTCGGACGTGCGTCGAGGACCTCCCTAGGGAGGCGCCCGAGAGGCATCCTAACCAGATGCCCGAACCACCTCAGCTGACTCCTTTCCAGGCGAAGGAGCAGCGGTTCTACTCCGAGTCTCTCTCGTGTGACTGAACTTCTCACCCTATCTCTAAGGGAGATGCCAGCCACCCGTCGAAGAAAACTCATTTTCGGCCGCTTGTATTCGTCATGACCCACACTTCATGACCATAGGTGAGTTCTGTCTGATAATATAGTGTAATTACGGAAAATGTTGAATTAGAAGAACTATAAGAGTCATTGAGATTAAGCTTCAGCAAGGCCACATCAACAGGTCATTGATTTTGGCCAGTAGCCGTCAGGAAATGTTTACCCACTACAAAGTCATGTAAATATATTTTGTATTTTTGTCTCTGCCAGGAGATAGTCTCAAGGCCAGAAACGTTGTTTTCGCTCATGTCCATCTCCTGTGTCCGTTACACTTGCCCCATATATCATGTTTGCATACCGCCACGCCTTGCCTCTGTTGGACTACTTCGCTTATCTATGGGAGAGACTATACTAGAACTAGTATACAAGAGATGAAGAGACTCATAAACTAACCAAGGGAGGTAGCTTCCACCAGAAACATGCCTATTATTGTCTCTCTGGGTCTCATGTGTGGGTGTTCAACCATCACAGAAGAAAGGGGGCTCTGCAAAGCTCTTAAAATCACACATGTGTGAAGTGAGCGGTGCAACTGTACGATGTGGAGGTCCCCGGGGGGTCCCCGCAACATTCAGACCCCCATGAACGCGCCACGGGTGCGGCCCGGTTCTGGCGAGCCTTCCCGCGACAGAGAGAGAGAGAGAGAGAGAGAGAGAGAGAGAGAGAGAGAGAGAGAGAGAGAGAGAGAGAGAGAGAGAGAGAGAGAGAGAGAGAGAGAGAGAGAGAGAGAGAGAGAGAGAGAGAGAGAGAGAGAGAGAGAGAGAGAGAGAGAGAGAGAGAGAGAGAGAGAGAGAGAGAGAGAGAGAGAGAGAGAGAGAGAGAGAGTGTGAGAGTGTGAGAGAGAGTGTGTGTGTGTGTGTGTGTAAAACATGGGTGACAGGGGTAGGAATAGCATATATTGTGGAGGCACCATGCATGCACACACATTGGTTGTATGAGAGGTTGAGTATAGTATATCTTGTGATGTTGCTTAATGTGAATCTTCCACTCACTGGTCATTACAATAATGGTCAAGCAATTCCAGATAGGGCCTTTAAAGGGTTTTCAATCAGATGCTGCATGGACAATGCATGTTCTTGATTGATTATGTTTAACACACTCTTTTTTTCATTTCTGTCTCTGTGTTTTTCATGGACCGGTCTGAAAACCAGCCAAATTATAGTGTAGGTCTAGGCCTAACCTCACTAACCTGACTCCGGTTATAACCTCACCTCATTCTGTTTGAATATTGGAGTGGGCCAGCAGCCGCCAGCTGTTCCACCAGAGGGAGATATTGTAATTGAAATGACACCCTTCCTGCTTTTTTTTTCTTCTTTTTTCTTTTACCAACTAATACCATTTCCTGAGAATCATTTCCTTGACCTGGGATTAAGCAACCGATTGACTGGACTGCTGCCGATTTTTGCAAGTAGGCTATCATCAACAGATCATGGAAGTCTTTGAGCAGAATCATCAGACTCGGTCCGAAAGTAAGTTTGGTACCGGTTATTTTGAAATGCAGTATTTGGGATGAAGTAACGGAATGGTAGGCCTATATAAATGGTATGGTGGTAATCCGCGGCCCCGCCGGTATGAATTTGTCATGTAGGCTATTAGCGACGCGCGGATGCCGGCAAAACACCTGCAGCCTATACTATATGGACCAGAGCTATAAGCCGTATAAAGTTGCAGCGGCGCCAACCCTAGCCTACTGACAGTGACATTAATCAGTGTGTATTCAACTTAAAATATTCTATAACATTTATTTGTCAATTTTGTCGCGCTAGATCGTCAACCGGCTATAGGCTGTCTATTTATTTTCTCTGCGTGGACATTCAGGACGATTCCTTTCAGTGAAAACATTTTTTCACCGTGTAGTGGGTCAATTGCGAAGCAAGTAGCCTAAACAACTCTGGCCGCATTTCTGGGGGTCTGGATGTTCCAGCTGGGGACCCCCGGGGACCCGGTAACTCTATCATTCCTCGACCGTCCCGCAAAGCGGGTGCCTATGGGCTATAGTTGCAAACATTGCTCGAGTCCGATGGCTGGTAGCCCTGAAACATGACTGCCATGATAATCATCATGACAGTCATGACGCAACTGCAGCCTGTTTTACGCGATCGCTACATTTACAGTCCAAACGTGTATATAAACATTCCGTTTTCAAATATAAAGTACTCACAATTTGTCCCACGGGTGTTAGAGATTTGTTGGTACAGCGATTAGCATTGCTGCATCCCGCGTTGTTTAATAAAAAGCATTTTTATCCGAGCTGTTTTTTTGCCATTGGCTTTCAACTAGGCGCCCCTATCGGTCGGGAGGAGTGTGGCAGTCTGAAACACTGGGTGTGTTCGATATATGCACGCTGACAGCACTGCCAATACAGACTAATAGGCGAGTGCGCTCCCGGTGTGCAACTTTGTATTTCCCAAACGAACCCCGTTTGAGAAAGGTAGCCGGGGAGCTCGGATAAAAATGCTTCTTATTAAACAACGCGGGATGCAGCAATGCTAATCGCTGTACCAGCAAATTTCTAACACCCGTGGAACAAATTGTGAGTACTTTATATTTGAAAACGGAATGTTTATATACACGTTTGGACTGTAAATGTAGCGATCGCGTAAAACAGGCTGCAGTTGCGTCATGACTGTCATGTTGATTATCATGGCAGTCATGTTTCAGGGCTAGATGGCTGGAAGGCTGGAACTATATCCCATTGAGATAGAATGAGCACTTCCGCATTCCATTGTTACTCTCTTACTAGATTACTCTGCCCCCATGGACCCCCACGGGGACCCCCACATGGTAACTCTGTCATTTCTCGACCGTTTCGGAAGCGGCCCCGGGGCTGCTCGCCGGAACCGGGCCGGCACCCTGGCCGCGTTCAGGGGGTCTGGAACTTCCGCGGACCCCCCGGGGACCCCCACACTCACTTCAGTGATTTTCTTATTAATTTATTGCCCAGTAATTTCAAAGGTTTGTTCATTCAGTTAAAAAATGTTAATTTATTACAGGTGGCTGGCCATTGCAGGAGAGCGGGTAAGCCTTATTATATATATTTACCTTTCAAAATATGTGTTTTAACTTGGAAAGTATTGTTTTTATTTTACCGCTAGGCTACTTAAAAAGTATCAATACTGTAGTGTAATGTAGAAATAAGTCCAGAATTAAGTAAAAGTCCAGAATTAAAAATCTACTTGAGTAGACTAAAAGTACAAAAGTAGGACTATTGGTAACAAAATAGGCCTAAAATACAAAAAGTTGAAAATGGGGCAACTCAAGCAGAATGTCCCATTTCACAAGTTTTCAAATGTATAAAATGTACAAAAATCATTTGAAAATAGCAGATCTACAAGCTGTAAGTGTAAACGGTGTCCGGCTGTAGAGCACGAGTCGGTAACGATGGAAGTTGGAGATCAATACCTATACACTGACACCACGGCACGTAATCAGCGCCTCAAACTGTGACTCCGCCCACAACCGGGGGAAGTTGTGATTTGCTCTCGTTTACTGCAATGCAATTTGCGGCATTTTAAAAACAATATTGAGCAGAGTAGCGATTATCAAACGTATTTGCAATGCCATACGTTGAAAGATCTGTTGCCCGTGGACAAGGCACGCTACCTCCGCAAGTTAGATAGCATCGGCATAGATGTTTGTCCGTATGTGATTAAGGATTGGACCAAGTTGCATTGGCAGCCATAGAAAATTCTTACCCCAGGCTAAAACCGGATGTGACGTTTTTGGGCGTTCCTGTCTAGCGTGGTGTCAGAGTACCCGTCCCGTTCCACCCATCTGTCTGTGTCCCTTTTATGCCTATGGAGATTTCTGTATCTGTCTCTCTGTGTTCCTTTATTCCTATATATGGAGTTCTGTGTCAGGCATGCCTAAATATGGAGTGTTGTGATGTCAGAACATGCAGGCCAGCTCTTATGGAGCCTGGGTGGGCTGTCAAGGGCCCAGGCAGAGGCCTTTTGTGGCGGTTCTGGACAACCGTGGGTCTGACCGACTCGACACCGGGCACTGCACTCCCTGTGGGGGTGTGGAACAAGTGTGTCGAATTTGAAGTCGGTGGGGCGAACGGTTCTTGAGTTGCGTGGATTACAGACGTACACACACACAGAGACTTATTTCACCTTTCTATGAGTTGTATGCGTTTTATAATACTATATGGTTATACACTGTAATAAAAAAAAATATGAATTTACATTTCATTCATGTTAAATTATATCGGAACAACCTCTCTCCCTTATATATTCAGCTATGATGGCTTCTCTTCCGACATGGAGCACCGGTGGAGTGAGTATCTTCCATATGAAAGTTCGGCACCTGTGGAAGCTGTTGGCAGCTTTGTTAAGCCAATCCCTAAGGAAGAGCAGTATGTTTGGTACTGCTCCTCTGAGATGCCAGATCTGCCCATTGAAGAGTCTACTACAGGCTATGACACCCATACCCTGTCTAAGACTGCTCCAAAGGGAGGTGTCTCAATGGAGAAGAGTCACCGTCAGTGTCATCCTTTTTTTAACGAAAATGCTAAAGAAGCTCCTCCTACCATTGTCTCAGCCAATGAGAATGAGACCATGCCTCTATCAAAAGGAGAGAGTGGACTATTTGAGCAAGACAGAAATGGTAACGTGATGGGCCTTGCTCAAGAAATGCCCAAAGGCCAAAATGAGAGAAGAAGAAGAAGCAAACCAAGACGAAGACATGGGATGGATTGGAAATGTAATTTCATTACATTTTCTTACATTATATGTGTTGTTTTTTTTGTTTGTTTTTTATGTGTGCGTGCCATTCCATTCCTTCTGTTATATTCACTTTTAAGTTAATTTTCTATATTCTTCATGATTCATTTCCAGCGTTTCTTACATTTTTGGTAGCAAGTGGATGTTGTCTACCCATTTCTATGGCACAAGAAGGAGCTGTTGGTATGTGGTTAATGATGATATGCTTAGAGTTACAGTGTGTGTTCTTCATAACTATTTATCATGTATGTCCTCTCTACCTGTGGCATGGATGTGCATTGTGCATGCTCTTTTACACTTTTCAGTTAATAATCTGAGATGGTTTACTTGAATATAAAATCATATTTACTATTTACATTAACAATAATTTGATATTTTAGGGGAACTACAACTTTTTACACAAGGACGATGAAATAATCAGTTAATGATTCTTTTGTTGCTTTTGGATAGAAGCATCTGTTAGACCGTGGTAATGTGGTTGACCTATATGTTGTTACACAGTAACAATCGTGTTCATTTTAAGGAGCACGTCACCCCTTTTCAACAGTCTTCATATAATTGGTCCTTCCTTTAATGCTCATTATAAGATGGTACAATGTCTGTCTAGTAGTGTCTACTCACCGTGTCTTTGGTGGGCACTGGGCAGAAAGTTCAGAAACCTGTCTACCAATACAATCATCACTGAGGAATCCAAGCTATAAGCTCTTACTGGAAAGTTAGCATGCTGAAATAGAAGCCATTGTTTTTTGGATTCATGAAAAATACTGAGCAGATATGGTATCTTATAATGAGTATTAGTGAGGTCCTTTAACCCATTGACACCTGAGGCCGATTCTAAAAACTCCTTCTAAAACCTAACCTAAGTTTTCGGAAAAACTTCAAATTCTTATTTTATTTATTTTTACATAAAAATATACATGTTATACATGTTGTTGCTACATGTATAGCAATAACTATTGAGACACAGAGGTAGCATCTGGATTCAAAGGTAAAACAACCAGGTATAAATGGGTTAAGTCTGAGAAGGTTAAAAATGTGTTTAAATTGAGCATTTTGATGTGAAATTCTTTGACTTGGTATGTTCCTCTGATTTTAGGATTGCCCAAAGATGCTCAGACTGCAGTGTGGCAAAACCGTAAGTGAAAATATTCTATGAATATGATCATGATGGTAATGGGTGTGGATTTTAGTTCTTTTAAAGGACGACTTCACAACTTTTTCATCTTCATATAATTGGTCCTCACTAATGTAATGTTCATGATAAAATAGCACAATGTTTGAGGGGTGCTAGCCCCTCCTATGCCCAGCTTTGTGTGTGTGTGTGTGTGTGTGTGTGTGTGTGTGTGTGTGTGTGTGTGTGTGTGTGTGTGTGTGTGTGTGTGTGTGTGTGTGTGTGTGTGTGTGTGTGTGTGTGTGTGTGTGTGTGTGTGTGTGTGTGTGTGTGTGTGTGTGTGTGTGTGTGTGTGTGTGTGTGTGTGTGTGTGTGTGTGCCCCATAGCGATGATTTGATTGGCTGAGGGCTTAAAAGGTCTGGACAAAAAGTGAGGACAGAAAAGTGAGGACTCTAATTGTGATTGGCCGGAATGCTTGTAAAATCTTACAAGCTTACCGACTCGACACCGGGCACTGCACTCCCTGTGGGGGTGTGGAACAAGTGTGTCGAATTTGAAGTCGGTGGGGCGAACGGTTCTCGAGTTGCGTGGATTACAGACGTACACACACACACACACAGAGACTTATTTCACCTTTCTATGAGTTATATGCGTTTTATAATACAGTTTTATAATACAGCGTATTGAGTTTTATAATACAGCGCATTGAGTGCATATTGTGCCCAGCGTGGTAAGAACCAGGATAGCAAATAACGAAGGCAAACTTAACTGGTAGAGATCAGGTAGAGTCAAAGTCCAGGCAGGGCAGCCTGGAGTTCATCGAGAAGGTTCAGGAACTGGTTAGTAATTGCTGGAAGGCTTTGTGTGGCAAGGAACAAGTGAAAATGGACTGGTATTATTATTATACAGATGAGAGACTAGTAAGGGAATACACTTTAGGGAGGGAAACCAGTGTATTTTCTCTTCTTTTCTTTTAATTAATGAATTTATTTTTAATGAATGAATGAATTATCTCCAGGCACCTGCTTTCCCTGCATGGACATCAAATGTCAGAACCTGAAGAAGATATATGGACCAGGTGACACACTTGTCTACCAGAGAAACCACAATGAAAACTTCACAGAATGCTCCACCATCAACTTCTCCCCCAACAGGAAGTGCAACGTGTGTTTTGGCCAATATATCATCATCATCTGCTCAATACCATTTAAATGGCTGGATGTGGAAGGTGACACTTCAGAGATGATTTACCCCAAGGGTGAGTTATAGTTTTTGTCTCTCCACAAATGAGATACAGTATCTAACTATACATTTCCAAAAAGAGACATTTATTCTTGTAAATACTCAACATAAATAATTTTTAGTAGATACAAGATGAAGTTGGTTGACAATAACGACCCACTGTGTGGTAAACTTCAAACAAATTTTGTTCTCAAAAGAGAGCTAACAATTGGAATAGAATTCTATGTTAAAATTCAATGTTACATGCACATATTGAAGTAAGTTATAACTTTCTCTCTCCACAAATGAGATACATTAAATAATTATACATGATTTTCAACAAAGGTACACTTTTGGTCCGCAAATTTAAAATTACCTTTTAAAAGATACAAGATTGTGTGTTCATCAAGAGATACATTTCTACAGTATGTTAAATTAAATGTACAGTGTACCTACAGTATTACCTGACCAACATGATATTTCTAATCAAGTGTGTCTCTTCAACAGTCTGTCCAACCATGGAAAGTAAGTATTAACCTATTTGTTGAGTTCTACAGTACTGGCGTGTGTGACTCTCATAAAGCCCTATAACCCTATCAAAACATTTATAATTGCTTTTGAAAGATATAGTAAGTAAGTAAGTACATTTTATTTATAAAGCACATTTCGAAACAATGTTACAAAGTGCTGTACAGTGGTCAACAAGGTAAAACAATCATTAAAACAAGGGCAAAAAACAACAATAGAAAGCAAAACATTGAAATGCAAATATGTCAAGTAAAAATACATCATAAAATAAAGTACTTACGAAATAAATATTTTTTTAACAAGTTCTTATATGCCCAGGCGGTGGCGTAACCGTCTGGGCACCCTACTGGTAATCCAGTCGCAGTGTGTCGCGGGTTCGACTCCCGAGCCCGACACGGCCTTTACTGCATGTCTTCCCCCATCTCTCTCCCGTTTCCTGTCAGCCTACTGTCTGTCCCTTCAAAAACCAATAAAAGGCGTAAGCCGCAAAAAAAAAATCTTTCAAAAAAACAAAAAAAAAACAAGTTCTTATATAAAGGTGGACTTTTGAACCACATGTATTTTTAGTGGGAAAATACTGGCTTTGTACCTTGATTGCATTTGCCTAGGCATTATTTAGGTCTACGGAATGACACAGAGATACAAGGTAATTGGCAATTTAAAACAATGTATATACAGCCATTATCAGTCATCATTTTTATCTCACAGTCTGGCATTTCTGTGAAAGGAACATGAACATGTGTGGTCACTGAATATTAGGTGCACTCAAGGGAAATTCCAGGGCTGTGTCTAGGACAGAAGATGAGAGTAAAAACCTTAAATGGAGGAATTGTTTGAAGAAGGGTGTTGCACTGTGCAGTGTGCACACTTGTAGAATGTATTCCAATGCACACAATCGACTTTGAGTACTTTTGAGAAAATACCTAGAATAATTGTATGCTTGTATGTATTATTATTTATTATTACTACACGTTGTTCTGGCAGCTCATGGTGGCCCAGCTCACTGTTAAAACCTTAATTTACGTGCTGATATTATTTTGGTGTTTATCTGTTCCTCTTCTGGATTGAACTTTGAACTTCGGTACATTGCAATAATAATGATGAACATCAGGAAACAGATTAAATAACATTTTGAAAACAACTGACCTATTCACATGCGTAATAGTTACAATGTTGGTTTGTGGGTCCTTTGTTGAAGTAATGATACTACCAACCAGTTGTTATTCTTTCTTTTTTCTTTAGCAACACTTTCTGACAACACATTCAGTACAGGTATGTATTGTATTGTAATTTTGATAGCATGTACATGACTTCAAGATCCTTTACATTCTTTTTCAAATCTGAGAGTATAAAATTAGTATTAAAACAGAGCATTTTGCTGTGTAGTTTGACATGTTATGCGACTTAATATTGACGTTATATGACGCTATATTCTAGGATCCCCAGAAGATGCTCAGATCGCAGTTGTGCAAAACCGTAAGTGAAAACCTTTCATGTTTTTGGGTTTTTTTTCTTTTTCAATTTAAAAATGTCCCCCAATTTAGTCATTATGTCAGTTTTAAATTGCATTTGTACTTGAGTCTTGCCTTGTCTCTCATGGCCCCTAGTGGTTGGTTTGATAGGAACGGTGTAGCCTAGCAGGTGTCACCTCCAATACAAGTGACTTCGCGGACCCGCTTCTTTTCATCACGCCACTGAACAACCCTGACCAACCGGTAGGAGTTCCTAGAGCAGCAACAGAGATGAGCATCCACTCTGTTTCTCTCCAGTGATTCAAAGTCCAACCCCTTGATAGTGTGGTTTTGGTTTTTAACCGAGCCCCTTTATGAATAGGATTATGGAAGGTTCTGTGCGTGGTCGTGTTTTTTGTCGTTTTTGTTTTAATGTCAATATACTTCTTCCTTATTCATTCTGAGAACAATTTTGCAAGTATAAGTATTTGTTAGGGCTTTATACTTCACATTCACACAATGCCACACACTTGAACATAAGAAGACATTCCCAATACAACCACAGTCTCAAAATCCAGGACATAATCACCTCCATTAGTGATTATTTTGAGATTTATTTGTGTTTTGTTTATCCTGTCTCATGCTGCTGTATCTCTATTTGTATTATCTCCAGGCACCTGCTTTCCCTGCACGAACCACACATGTCAAAACCTGAAGAAGATATATGGACCAGGTGACACACTTGTCTACCAGAGAAACCACAATGAAAACTTCACAGAATGCTCCACCATCAACTTCTCCCCCAACAGGAAGTGCAACGTGTGTTTTGGCCAATATATCATCATCATCTGCTCAATACGGTTTCAATGGCTGGATGTGGAAGGTGACACTTCAGAGATGATTTACCCCAATGGTAAGTTATAGTTTTTCTCCCTCCACAAATTAGATACATTATCCTATACATTTCCAAAAAGAGAAATGTATTCTTGCAAATGTACTGTACATAAATGGCTTTTTACAAGTTACTTGACAATAATGAGTAATGACCCACTGCGTGGTAAACAATAACAATGCTTTTGTACTCAAAAGAGACAGCTAACATTTTGGAAATGTTACATGCAATTGATGTATGCTATCAGTCAATTTCTTTGACTTTTTTTTGTCAATTTACTGATTAATTAAATTTTAGAAAATTTGAACAATATACAGCAACAGTACTGTAAACTAAATGCGAATGCAGTATAAACTGCACCATGTTATATTTCTAATAAAAAAACTGCCTCTTGTCTTCAACAGCCTGTCCATCCATGGAAAAAGACCCTGGTAACAACAGTAACCTAACCCTAACCCTAAGTAAGAATTTAGCTCGCTAAAGAATATTAGCTGCACAGCATATTCAAATAAAGTCCATGTCCATACACGCATTACACAACCATAATAAGTATGAACCTATTTGTTGAGTTCAGCAGTAATGGCCTCAGACAAGTATACTGTACTTCTGTGTGTCCACTGTTGCCCCTAGCTGTCTTTTACTCAAACTATTAGTGCCAAACTCCACCTTAGCATAGAAGCCTGCTATTTGTGAAACATCAGAAACTCGCCACAGAACCTCTTAGCCCTCAAATGTTAAAATGTGTGTCACAGTGATGTAGTAGGCCTAGTTAAGATAAATGATTGCTTAAGCATAAGGACATCTATGTGAAAGCATCCTTCATTTACTCAACTGATTCCTTAATCATAAAAGTGGTGTCGTTTTGACAACCAATGACTTGACTTATGTGTTATCCTTCAATATATATAAAGCCATTGTCAGTGATCACAGGTTTATGGTACAGTGTAGCATTTCTGTGAAAGGAATAGAGCGTCGCAGTCGCGCCCCCTTTCAGAACGACGAGGGCACCACAAGAGAATTTCCCATTCATTTTTCCATAGACCTTTCAGAAAGTATTTATTTAAAGACCTTAAAGCCTCGGACAAAGCCAACTCGGCTCCTGACAAATCATGACAATAAACACATTTGTTTGGGCCGAACAAAATAATTAGAATGAAGAAAAAATCACACACGTGTGAAGTGAGTGGTGCAACTCCGTGTGGGGTGGTGGGGGGAGTTCCAGACCCACAGGAACGCACCCAGGGTGCCGGCCCGATTCCGGCGAGCCGCCCTGCGTCCGAAATGGTAGAGAAATGACAGAGTTACCATGTGGGGGTCCCCGGAACATCCAGATCCCCAGGAACGCGCCCAGGGGTCCGGGTCGGTTCCGGCGTGCCGCCCCACGTCCGAAACGGTTGCGAAATGACAGAGTTACCTTGTGGGTGTCCCTCTACTGTACCCTCTACTGTACTGTACTGGCACACCCAAAATCATCATATATACACAGTTAATATGTGCGTGTGTGTGTTAGGTTGTGCACAGGTGGTGAAAAACAACCATGCTGTTTTCGTGCTCAGACCCAGCCAGCCAGCCACCCACCCAGCCACCCACCCACACACATAGCTCCGTAAGGGAGTGGCCCACTAAAACACCTTTAATTTAGCTTGCGGTATCTCGTTTACATTGAACTTTAAGCAATGATAATAATGCTGAACATAAAGAAATTCATTATATAACCTTTTGGAAACAACTGACCTACGGTATTCACACGTGTAATAGGCTAGTTAAAAGAGTGGTTGGTGGTGGATCCTTCTGATGAGATCATAATTCTACCAACCAGTTAATTTATTTTTCTTCTTCTTTAGCAACTCTCAAATCTGACAATACCAAGGCCTTCAGACCTCTAATTCGGATTCTGCCTCTTGGCATTTTTACAGGTATGTATTAACATTATTTAATTAATACATTTCGAGATTTCAAGATTTTTTGGGGGAATGCCATAAGCCACAATGTATGACAACAATTGTATCATCAATTGTACGTTTACAGTTGCCATAGTGTTGATGGTGTTTGTGTTGCTGTACTGCTGCAGAGAGGAAGTGAGGTACAAAGGACATTCATGGAATTTCACATTCAGAACTTTATTTCTAACAAGTTGCTAATTCAGTACTGTATCTCCTGCAGTGATCAGTATATTGATCCCCTGTACAAAATAATATAAATTATTATTATTTTTAATGCTTTTTACCATTGTGGTCAGTTTGAGTATTTAAGTCATATATTCTTTTTTCCTTGACATATGATATGGCTTTAATAACAGGTTGTCTCAAACTAAATATCACATTGTGACTGTGTTTTCCTTACCTTTACAGCAAAGATTCTGTGGTGTGACGGATAACTGGTGGTGGAAGACTCTGGTGGAATACTTAACTGTACCTGTGTTCAAAACGTTACTTGAGTAAAAATGCAAAAGCATTGGCATCAAAATAATATACGTACATATAAATGTAAAAGAATGATTTCACAATAATATTGTAATTATTAGTAGTAGTAATTTTATGTATTAACTATTAATGTTTTGTTTGGGGTGGAATAAGTTGGCTACAGTATTTACTTATTTGATATAGTTACCCCTTATCCCTAAATGTATTTGCCATTTTTTACTATTTTAAAACATTTTAAAATATTACAAATAGCCGATCTACAAGCTAACAACGTGTCGATGTAGATTGGCTAGTTGAACAATTTTAAAATAGTAAAAAATTGCAAATAAGTTTAGGGATAAGGGGTAAGGGGTGGCGCAAGATGGAGCCCATAATGTATTTAAGTACCTTTCACCACTGAACATAATCAAATCATGCATAGATAGGACTGTTCTAGTCAATTTTGATGAATCAACCTCAGCAGAGGTTAAATGACTGTGATCAAATATCATGCTTTGTCCAATTAAATGGTAGAAAAAAAATATGTTTCATTATTCACTGAATATAAGTCATAAGCACAACACACACACACACACACACACACACACACACACATACACACACATACATACATTACACACGTTAAAAATTAACTCCTTGGCTTGTGTCATTCTCTCTGGACCGTACCAACTCGCCGATAGGTGGAGATGGCATATCACAGCCATATGAAACCGCTCTACTGAAACGAACTTTAAAAGAATGGAATTAGTTTAGTTTAGTGTAGTTACGAATTGTTTTCAGAACAAGGCATGTGTTGTTAATCTGGACTACTGTTGGAAACAAAATAACACTAAGGTTTCACCCACACCCATATTTCGCAATGGAGCCTGCCTCCTGTGTGTAGACTCACCTCACCTGTCGGTTAGACCTGGCGCAGCAGAGCACGGAGTGTTATCGACAGTAGCCAAACAAAGACCCAAAATGGAGTTACCTGGTTGAGAACATGAAACATTAAATTACATGGTTTCGATTTTAATTAACTCCTTGGAAGTTTTACAATAGTTGCGTCGGCTCGGACCCCCAGGAAAAGTGGATTTAAAAATGTTTTGGACATTGGTCGCGGCCGTCCTGATGGCAACAGGTAGGCTAGGCTCGACTTTTTCTTTTTCTTTTTTCCTCCTAAAAGGGTGGGCCCGCTTCCTGTTGATAATGCTTTATGTGCTCGAAACCTTGTAAGGCCTCATGTAATGTTGGTGATTATTATCTTTCATTAAAGAAGATTTCAATTAAATTCGTTTCCCAATGTTTGTTTTGTTTTGACATTTTTATTATTATAGCCAGGCTATGTTTTTTCTTCTTTTCTGGCCTACTCAATACTCACAGCGAGTGTGTAGGCCAACAACAAGTAGGCTAGCTAGCCTAGATCTGATGCGCCCAGTCGCCCACCTATGGCACCTACTGTTGTACAATATGTGAAGATTAGCATAGTCTACTCAAGAAAACAAAACAAACATTTGGTACAGATTAATTGAATACGAAGGACCCCAATGGAAACAAGCCAATGAAGCCATAGTGCTTTCTTGGGTTATAAATTATCTTAGCAGCTAGACCTTGTATTGAACTGTCCTGTACTTTTGTACAGGACAGTTAATAAAGTAGGTAGGCTACTCAATCAGTCAATCACAGATTTTAAGTTCATTAGGGAGTTCCTTACTTCACTTATCAGATCTTTTAAACACCTATGTCCTATGTGCAACTATAGACCTTTATCAATACACAGGAGCCGATCAAATGTAATTCAAGACTATCATATATGTATTTTATTTATTGATATTTAATCATATATGCAAAAAGTCTTGATCAAGGCTAGAATACCGGTAGATCAATGGTGTTAAGGTTTATGGATGTGAGTGAGCCAGTCAAATGGTTGTGGTTATGGTGGGGTGTTGGCTGGATCAAGTGGGCACCCATCTGCAACTTCACAACTTTTCAATTTCCCATACTGTCTCATAAGTCAGTTACAGTACATAGCATGGCAATTTACTTGTCCTAAGTGCTACTCAGAATCTCAAGAGTCCCCAAAACATGTAGTGCCTGCCTCCAGGCTGCTCTAATGAAATCAAAGGTGTGTCATTACTCATCATTACACGCACTGACTCAGTCTATCAACCGAGAAAATGACAGCATGGCACAGTTATAGATGGTATGAAATATTGGACGGACATAGCCTAGGCTCTAAATGACAGTGGGCTTTAAAATGATGTATTCTGAGAGAATCTAATAAACAACACAAACGAAAGTATTTCCTCATTGTAACCTGTCCTATTTCTCTTTCCCACCAGGGTCTACCATGGCCATATCTGTACAGTGCCCTACAAGGAGGTACATTGTCATTCTTTTTCAGCCTGTTCTCCTCCAGTGCAACTACCAGACGACCGCCTCTGGGAATCCGCCCGTTGTCACCTGGAGGTACAAGTCGTATTGTCGAGACCCCATCCAGGCTGCACTGAACCCCAGCAGTGCAGAGAACGTTTTGTCACAGAACAACCCCAACTATGATGCCAACATTGAGTGTAGTGACAACCTTAGGACAGTGCGCACTGTGGTGTCCAAGCAGGGAAGTTCCGTCACGCTTGGCCCAGAATACCAGGGACGTAAGATCAGCGTCTTGAACAGTGAGTGGCTCTTGCATTTTGGGCAGCGTGATAAAAAATCCTCATGAAGAAGGTCCTAACGGGAAACACTGCAGATAAGCTGTCTTTTGTAGTCTGTAGTCGTGGTGTCGATCAAGAAAGAATGTAAATAGCAGGCTGGAAAATGAGGTGCTCAAAACAATTAAAATAAAATGAGGTGCACACACAGAAATCGATATTCTCTTTTGTTCATGGTTTTATTGATATCAACAAATAATGGATGTTACCACCTGATGTTTCAGCCATAGCCTTTCTCAAGGCGGTTGATGTGTGTTAATCCAATTTTCCTGTGCACTTTCATACTCCCTACACTGGATGAATGTAGATGTCTGCACTCTGCATTAGTTAGTAACATAAATAGTATACAGTTAGATACATAATTAATTGTGCTGCACCCTTGAATTGTGTTATACTAAAGGTTTATTATGAATGTGTGTTTAAAAAAAAAAAAATTTATTTGCATATACCATGACAAGTAGTCTGCAGTTTGAACTGTTTCTATGTTGAACCTGGGCATTCCATTTAGCATCACATACTCCAAGAAATCTTTTGGGGCTACACATGGCTACATGACTACACACACTACCTCAGAAACACTTGTGCTTCTGTGGGTAAATGTGTCAGAAACCAATACCTCTCTGACAGGTGACAGTGTTTGGACATCTCCTTCATCCAAGAGACAGTAATTATGGTTCTGGGGATAGAAGAGCAGGACATAATTTGTTTCTCGCATTAAAAATAACGCCATGCAATCAGACTAGCATTGGCTTTACAAGGTTGGACAAGGACGAGGTTAGGGGAGAGAAAATGGGTTGGAAGATTAGAATAATCCTGTTGTTGAAATAGCTTGGGCCACTTCAAAGTGGTCAGTATATCATCAGCTGTGGGTTCAAACACTCCTCTTGTTTCTCACAGATGCTGATTTGAACTTGGCCCAGACAGCATGGGGTGACAGTGGTGTCTATATCTGTTCTGTGGTGTCTGCCCAGGACCTCACTGGAAACGGTGAAGATTATACAGAGCTAATAGTTCTTGGTAAGTACCCCCATCAGAACATATTTATCACACACTCACTCACTCTCCTGCTAGTGCCATTGAATAAAGCAGGGGTTCTCAACGTTTTTGGCCGGGGACCCCCGGAAATGCTTTGGCAATGTCTCGGGACCCCCGCCCCGCCCCCTCCCGACCCCCAATATAAATTGACTGCTACAATAACCTTAATAATAGAGACAATACACCATAAATAAATACTGAAACCAGATATAATCATTAGGGAAGGTGTATGCATGTACTATGTACTATATGTAAACTCTTCATTTCCCACTTTCCAGCCATTCAGTTGCAAACTGAATGCCCCCCCCCCCCCCTTTTTTTTTTTTCTTTTTCAAAATAATTTGGGGACCCCCCCGAGGGGTCGCGACCCACGGGTTGAGAACCCCTGGAATAAAGCACTGGCCTTAGAGCTGGGCCTGAACACCATAGGGATCAATAAAGTACAACTCATCATCTTGGCTTTACTTTGACTATTACCAGTGGTGTAGTCCCGTTATAGGCTATACGTAGTATGCTGTGCCAAGGTTTTTTTGGGAAAAAATGTATTACCGTCTGCTAATCATTTCCTCCATTGACTAGCCTACAGTGTATAATTATTATTCCATTTCGCATGGAATAATTATGGTATACCAGACCGTCTGAAAAAACATAGGCTACTTGATGGGGTTCTTTGGAGGTTAGGCTGAGGTCGAACGAAGAAAATAAGTCTTACATTTGAAAATAAAATATAGGTGTACACACGTCCTATGCATCCGTCGATTGGATTCCCTATGACGTGTGGACACGTCCTATGAACGGAACCTGAAACTCATTCAATTCATATTTGTGGGTTTCTGGGAGGAGTTTATGCCAGAAATCAGGTTTTTTGTTTTGTCATGGATTTGGTGTTTGCGCTAGCTGAGTCACACTGCAGGCAGTGCAGGCTGATGAATGTAGGTAAATACATTGAGGTTTACAGGTTTCAGTGCCACTGCACAATTTGTAGGCAGCACAGATAGATATACAGGGGCACTTTAAGTAATTATGGCTTTATCTTTCTTTCACAGAGAGAAAGTCAAATACTACTGACCTCCTGCCTGGCATTGACTTACTGGTTATGGAAGGTAGTACTACAAGCCCCTTAATAGAGTTTAGTCATATTTAGTCCAATAGTAGACACATTAGTTTCAATTTCTTGGGGATAACTTTAGTAAACATGTCGTATATGAAACTCGGGTTTATAATAGTGGCCCTACTTGATATTACTACCATTTATGTATGTTCAAAACGTATACATCTCATACTATAGCTTCAGTCTAAAAGACTATATTAAAAGACTAATCTGTAGTAACTGAAACACATGCAAGTATGTTGTCGTGCAGGTCATTAGGTCATTTCAAAACAAAAGCTTAATGTAAAATTGCCTCCACCCCAATCTATGTGGAAAACTATTACAATTTACAATGTAGGCATTTCCCAGACGCTCTTAATCCAGAGAGAGGAAAACAAGCTATTCATTCTCACTCATTTTCCATGTATCTGTCTTCCATTCTCTTTCTTTTAATATGGATTGGCTGCTACAACAGCCTGACTTTGAGCACAGGGACAGTCTCTGGGTACCTTGTAACAACAAGGGCATTCATCTCACAGTTCCTTATCAGTTTCACTCCTGTACATTCTCCTCTGCAGAACAATTGCACTCTACCATAACAGTCACCATTTTAAGGGAGGGTTAATATAACTGTATTCTATCTTTTCGTGTTCAGTGGTGGTGGTGTTACTCTCATGTGCATGAGCAGACACCCCTGAGACAAACCGTAGTCTGCAATGGGAATGTCAAACCTGATTGTCTGGTTTTACTAAACCTCAAAGCACATTGCATTGCGTTGTGTACTACACTACACTAAACACTCCATGTGTTTTTATCAATCCAATTTGGATTATTGCAAAATATGTACAAGTTTCCTTTTACGTTTCCTTTTAGGCCATGGGCCAAAAAAAGTGCCACTCCCTAATATCAATGTGTGGGTCTTGTACTTACAGTTGGGTGCCACCGATATTGTCCCTTATCATTTGACCCATTTAGGCCTGACCTCAAAATTTAAAAAAAATCCTTCTAAATCCTCCAGTTTTCTGAAATAAATATTTTCACGATTTTTCAAAAATAGCAGACCTACAAGCTCGTAGCGCGCCACTCGGTGGCGCGCTATGAGCTTGTAGATCTGCTATTTTTCAATAGCTAAATTATAACATAATGTTTAAAACACCAAAAGGGGTTTTGCGCAGATCACGCAAACCTCAGCAAAAAGAAAAGGACAATATCGATGGCCTCCAACTGTAGACCTCAGTAGATAAGGTTTTGGTTTAGTTATGAATATGAAAGAAGGCCACAATTTAGAAAACATGACATGCCCCTTGCACTATATGAGTCAGTGGAGTCTTTAATAATTATAGACTGTGATTAATTAGTCTGTCCTATTCATAGAATATGTTCTGCTTTATTGCTTGCTGTCTCTATTAAGAACAAATCGTTTCAGAATTCCTGTCAGATAAGACATCAACTTTAATGCATTGTTGGTTGGAAAACTAAGTACAAAATATCAAAGAAGGAATAACGTGATATTGTGAATGGACTTTTATATGGTATACTGGCATTTCTCTGTTGTGTTGATCATTATCATTGAGGTTCCCTAAAAGGCTTGGAAAAACAAAACAAAATCACAAGTTGTTGGCATGGCAATTGGCAACACACACATACAGAGCAAAGAGGTTTTTTTATGATTGAATGTGCAGCATGTCCAACTGTCTTTCCTTTTTAGGAAATCGTAGCAAGAGGAAGTAATAGTGCTAGAGATGTGTCATCCCTCCACCTACTGTACTCTGCTGCTTTCTCCTTTCAGATTGGCTGTTAGTTGTGCTGGTGGTCATGGGATTCCTGTTGCTTCTGCTCCTCATCGGGATTTGCTGGTGCCAGTGCTGTCCACATACCTGCTGCTGTTACATCAGCTGCCCTTGTTGTCCCGAACGCTGCTGTTGCCCACGAGCACGTAAGTACCCCTCCACCCCCTCCCCTGACACACATATACAATTCAATTCAAAGGGCTTTATTGGCATGAGAAAACATACGTTTACATTGCCAAAGCAGAAAGCACAATACAACAATACAGCAATACAATCAAAACAAAAAATATATACATTTGAACGTCAGAATCTTCAATAGATCAATTTCTATATTGTACCAAGGTCACTGGATGCAGGTATAGTGCAGGAATATACACAATGATTAGTCTTTAGGGTGGTTGTGTTCCGTTTGATATCCTTCTCCTATCACAGCAACTCACGAATCTTGCTGCTGTGTTTGCACATTGTTGTACTTCGCCCAGCAGATATGGGAGTTTTTTGTCATTGGTCATGTTTTCAAAATCTCCGTGTGTGGTTGTAATCTGTGGGAAGTATGCGTCTCTGATATACACTCCACACACACACACACACCCTATATACCAATAGGGATAGGAGTTTGGGATTTAGTTTTGATGCCTGAAGAAGTTTAATAGACCGAAAGCTTGCAATAAGAAATACCCGATTGTGCACAGATTGGAGTGTGCGGAGCCTCCCTTTATTTTTTTTCACATCTAAACTTTTGTGACTCCAGCACCTCACTTAAGTCTATTGGCAGATGAGCTTTTTTCACTTTTTTTGTCGGATTTAGTGTTGTGAAAATGTACATGGGAGTGTCAAATCAACATTGCAGTGCATACCACATTCCTTGTACACAGCAACTTTATTACAAATGTACAGTATGCAGCGCAACTGATATTAGGACAGAGCCTAGAAGCGGAACAGTCTTAGCATTATGTCATATCTGTTTTATCCTGTTTTTACCTTTGTACTTGTCCATGGCATTTCATTGATTGTGTATATCCACACAGATTGACAAAAGGCCATCACCTGCATACCTCTTCCCTCCCTTATGGATCTAACAACAGGAGATAGCATGACCCTTTTCTTCTTTCCTAGTGTATGAAGCAGGCAAAGCAGTGAAGAAAGGCATACCGAGTCATTATGCTCCAACGCTCTATGCCCCCAGTATGTATGCCCAGCCACCATACACTGGGGGAATGCAGCCTGGAATGCCCCTGCTTCCATTGCCCAATGGAGGTGGGGGCCCCCCTCCCATGAATGGTTATGGCCGTGAATATGATGGAGCCAGCTCAAGTGAGTAGTACACAGACACACACACTAATGTTGAAATTGAACACAAGGGCCAGAGTTGAAAGTAAAAAAGTAAACAAAGAATATATACTCTCTGAGATTTTGAGTGGAAGCTAGTCAGCAGTTTCTGGTAATTGTCTGGGAGCTTTTCAGGTTTTGAGCCTTGTTTATGACTCATGTTTCTGTGTGGTTTTGTCTCTCTGCAGTGGGACAAGGCTCTCAGGTGCCTCTGTTGCATGACCCAGACAACGGCGGGGACCACAGTGAGTAGCTGAGACAATGCATACACAAACTGCCAAGTCTATTAGTGCCACTAGTACTACATCCTGTCTTTCAAATGCTTCACAGCATATTCTGCGACTACATTGAAGCCATGTTTTGACTTGATTTATGTTGGATACAATGTAAAAATGTCTCCAGTAGGCATCTTTTTGTAGCTACCTACAAGGAAGGAATGTACATTTTTATGAAGCAATTTACAATATTGTTATGATAATGCACACACATTAGGTATGAAACCCATATAGAATGCTAAGCATCCTGTTTACAACATTGTCAATGACGGTGCACATTTTACTGATGCTGTCATCAAGCCACTCACTGGCATGGCCCTACATGATGTATTGGAGACAATTTTGTCATCCACTGCCATGTACACACCTGCAGCTTAAAACCCTTCAGTGATTGAACGTCTGCCAAACAATGTATGGTTCAAAGGAAGGTTTTACAAATAAGGGCATGCTGGCATGCATGTTGTATAGGTCCCACATTAAGTTAGAAAGCATTTCAATTTCAAACACACAACTTATGACAGTGCAGTTGACCTGCTAATTTAAGCAACTGTCAAATGCAAAGTGTGATTGTCCTGCACTATCTGGGATGCTCCTTTATTACTGCTTTCACAATCACAAACTTACTTAAAAAAAAATATGTATGTACGTATGTACATACGTATGTATGTACATACGTATTTGAGGAATTAAATAAGTAATATAATGCAGGAAGTTTGCATGCATGCATGCGTGCAAACTCTGTTCCTGCATTATATTACTTATTTCATTCCTCAAATGTTTCCAGAAATGTGGATGTGCTGCACGTTTTGTTCAAGAAACATTTTGGTCTGCTCTGCAATCGATAACACCCATTGGAAATTAAAAAATAAATCCGACACATTTGTGATTTTTGAGAATTATTGTGTGCTTGATTTGACTAGGGACTGGATTTTGTGTGTTCACTTGCATTGATTTGAAGGGCTGAGTGGTTTTAGTTAGCAACAAGTGTCCAGATTCAGTTTTTTGTTGTTTTGTCACGGCCCACACTCTGGCTCATTAGACACATACCGTGTGAGTATTTAACAGGGATCTGGTGGTGTCTGTTCAGCTTACTGTGCAAATCTTGGAGTAGTGCTTGTGTTTTTACTGGTAACACAAGGTTGCAATCTGAATTTGATTATCCTTGTTCCAGGAGATCGCAGTGGCTACCGTATCCAAGTGGACCCAGACGGGAATGCCACGCGGGCCATCTACTACATGGAGCGGGAGCTGGCTAACATGGACCCAACCAGACCTGGTGACTCCTCTGGGCCGTACAACCGCAGTATGTGGCCGCAATAATATACTTTGAGAATCACTGCCCTATGTCCTGCTTTCCTGTCTCTCTTCTTATATTTCTCTCTCTGCCTCTCCCAGTGGACGTCATGAGTGAAGTGAGTTCTCTGCACGACGGCCTCGAGCCCAGAGGTCGCGGAGGTCGTCCTCAGCCTCCCCCACAGGCCCGAGGCTACGACCATGACGAAGCCATGAGCACCATCAGCAGCGTGTCCCAGCAGGGCCAGCGGCGGGATGACTACCCTCGCCACGGAGACAGAGGCCCCTCAAGGGGCAACATGGGGGCCCGCGGCCGTGCCCAGTCCATGGACGACCTTGATGATATCGCCCGCCGCTATCCCCGAGACGACTACCCCCCACATCGCCGTGACGATGGGCCCAGCCCCAGACACAGGAGAGGGTGAGTTTGCTTTCTTGGACGCAAGCTTCAGTTACATTCTGCAGCAAAAGCATTCTTCCTCCTCCCTTAACATCAATTATTTGATTTATGTATTTGGTACTGTATGTAGCCAATACTTTTATCCAGTGCGACAATGTTTTTATCCAGTGGGTGCAAGTTTGTAAGAGTAGAAGCTTCACTTTCTATAGTATGTCATCTTCAACAGCCTTGTAAAAAATGTGTGTCCTTATTGAAAACGGCAGGTCTAAGCAAGCACGGCATAACATGATGGGACTTGTCTGTTTGACACTCATTACCAAAGATGTGGGCTGGGTTTTTGGTATAATTTAGTGATTGTGAATATGTGTGGTTTGCTTCATAAGAAAAGGAGAATGTCAATTTAGTACTTTGCTATGACATTTGAATTGTGCAATTCAGAATCTTGCAAATCAACTTTATTGTCACAACACAGGTTTAGATTTGTAAAGTGGGTGAAATAATGTTTTGTGAAGGGTGGGTGGGGGACAGGGAGAGCAATGAGAAAAAGATAAATCAAACTGTAGTGAAAAAATGCAGAAGAGAGAGAAAAATCAATGCTATCTACATATATACTATACACATTCTTGAAAAACCCAACTGTTTAATATTTATTTGCAAATATATTTGTGAGATATTAGAGTTGGTTTTCCAACTCTGATCTGTCTTCATGAAACGGATCAAGTTTTGCTACGTTAGACCAGATCGTGTGTTAAACAGTATTCCTAGAGGGTGTGACCTCTTGTTTGACCCACTACCGTGTGTTGTCACCATGCAGTTCGGATGACGAGTGGAGCAGCAGCGCACGCAGTGGCTACGACCATGACGACCGCAGACGGCGTGACTATTCCCCTGACGAGCGGCGGCGAGGAGGCGGAAGCGGAGGCGGCCTCCAGGGCAAACGCAGCCGCAGCCGCGACGACCTGATGGACCTGGAGAAAGAACGCGGGCGTGGCGGCGGGGGCGGCGGCAGAGGTGGGCGGGACGCCTATGACGACAGCTTCCTGCGAGAGGCCATGGAGAGAAAGAAACTGGGCGAGCAGCAGAGGGCCAAGAGCCGCGAGCGCTTGGACAGTGAGAGCGACCGGTCGGACCGCGGCAGGGCGCCGCGTGGAGCCCCGGCCCTTCCCCTGTCCCCACCCGCATCCTATCCTAATCGCCGTGACGACTTCCCACCACCACCGCCCCCACCTTACGCCTCTGAAGACGAGAGTGTGTCCTCCTCCAAGAGAAGCAACCTGCGCAAGGTGAGTTGCGTCTCTAGACGTTGAGTGCTTTATGCTCTTCTACAGAGTAACTTATTGTAGACTGTGGATTGGAAGCCGATGGTCAATTTATGCTTTGAGTGTCAAGACACGTCACACTACGTGTCTCACAACATCTGAGTTTTCAGTATTCCATACTGTCTGTGACTTGCCGACAACATCACCACAAAATATAAAGTGAAAGTGAATGCAGGACTTACTTTGTCTTCCCAACCAAGTACACAACATATGAAATGTGCGCACATTTCATATAATGTTGCGTACTCATGACTCACTCTCTGACCATACATTTTTACAGGTCATTTGCCTGTGAAGAACACATTTTGTCGTTTTGACCTCTCTTTTGTTGTACGACATGTCATTCGACACTGGTCGTTGTCGCGCGAAGCATAAATTGGCCTTGGAAAGAAATAACCTGACAAATTGCTGACTTCCTCTTAAGGCATTTAACATGATTCAATTGTAATTGATGTACTTATTCCAAGTTTGGTTTTCCAACTCTAACCCAGCACCAATGTTGTTACAGAACGGCGCTGTGAGTCGAGAGAGCCTGGTGGTGTAGAGCGACGTGATGTCAACAACCTGTTCTGATAAACAGACCAGTGTAATTCAGACTGTAAATATTGTTCATGTTGCTGTTGATGATTCAATTTTTTTTTATATATGAAATGTTTGACAGGAACTCTGATCACAAATTGATGCTGGATATAGTATCATATGTACATATCTATTTGCAGGGCGAGTAGCAGAAATGTAGTTTATTGCGTGCCTCGTAATTTACAAAACATTGTGGCAGCCACAAGTGCCTTATGATATAAATAATTTAACTTCTGCACTCTACAAGTCTGGTTGATTAAGTTATAGTTTTATAACTTTTTTTTTATTACGTTGTGTGAATGGAGTGTGATGGTGACATTCAAGTAATCTTAAGAGTGTTGGTTATTTGTTTTTACTTGCTGCATGGGTTTAAGTGTTTCACATAATTAATACATTTGATCCTAGCTTTGCTAGAATTTTTGTTGCATAGAATAGTATTTCAGCTTTTAAGTGTTGTTGTTTTGTTTTTTCTTCTTTTGTACTTGGTTTCAATTTTAAACTCCACTGTCTGGTCTACTTGTCATACCGTCTTTTTATAATCATGTTTAGTTCAATGTAATATACTACATTTTACAATAAAGCTTTTATAAATGGGCCTGTATTGTTGTGAAATAACTTGTTCAATTTGCAGTGTTGTACCACTAGATGCCACTATTTTGCATCTCTGGAATGAAATGCTATTGGCTTGTTGTGTCTTATTAGGTAATTCTACCTACAGTACATAGACAACCTATAACAACAGTATTTGTGTATGTGTATATGCTGGGTCCTGTAGTATTTTGGTCCTGTGTATATGTAGATAATGTTTAGAATCCAAGCCATAGGTGAGTATGTTTCCTCTCATATTACATATTTAATTTACATTTTTGTGTAGTTCCTTACAGAGAATACTGTAGTGTAGACTGAAGTCGGTCTATCTACTGGGCCATGGCCATGCCTTTACCTAATACAAAAAAATCAATGGCCTGCATTGCACTTTCAGGTAGCAACTTAACTTATATCAAGTATATATCCGTTTTAATCAATACATTGGGTGACCAGGTACCTCCAGGGGTCTATATTTAACCTATTCCTTTTGTCCCTCTACACCAAGTCTCTTTGAAAATCGCTTATCTACAAGTTCACAACAATGCCTTGTGAGCTTGTAGATCGGCTATATGTTCACCTGTTATGACCAAAGTAGGGACACTAGGGTTCCTGTGGTTAAACATGTACACATAAATATAATCATAAATCCCAAGTGTTTAATCACAACAGTCTAAATTCAACAAATGATTTCACCATCCTAGATTGCCTCAGAGAGAGAGAGAGAGTAGGAGAAAGGAAGTAAGGCGAGGGGAGTAAACAGGAGGAAGGCAGATGCCAGAGGAGAAGTGGACATGCTGGTATTTCTCTGGTGGGCATTGCAGCTAAGCCTCTCACTGTGTACAGACCCGCTAACAAGGTAAGAACTGCTGCTCCTCAACTTCTGCTGTCTTTTAATGTCTACTGCTAGTAAAAGTTGCTTTGTGTACATTTTAAATGTAGTGTGAATCGTCAATGACATTTGGTTGTTAGGTTTAGGTTTGATTACGGGTGTACGTGTGTTATGTGTAAGGCAAGGCAAAAAGGACACTAGAATATGATAAATACAAATAAAGAGTCAAATTTGTGTGCAAAATAATTTAAAAGTCTCTATTTATATATCAGATCAAGTCTCTATGTATTTATATATCAAATCAACAATCAAATCAAATGTATATCAGATATATATCAGATCAAGTCTCTATGTATTTATATATCAGATCAACAATCAAATCAAATGTGACTACGGAATTTCAACGATATTTGAACTTGTGCAGATGAATTTTTGCTATTACAATGTTCATACAGTAACTGACATTGGTAATGGAAGTTATGGAACTGAAAATGGAAAATACTGAGGAGTGTTAAGATAGAGGGAATTATGTCACAGGCTGGTGGTGGTTATCCAAAAGTTATCTTACTCAGAAATGAGAAACAAATGAAAAAGAAAAACATTATTTGACTGTTTGTCCTGCAGTTTATGAATGAGTTATTTGTGGATATATTGTCTGTGCATATAGCACTTCCACAGCGAAGGAATCATGTGTCCAACAGAGCTGCGACTATATGGTTAAAGATTATTCTCTTCGTTACGTTTTCGATTCATGTAATAATAGAGACGTGTTTTTATTTATTTTCCAACTAATTAAATGGATTAGTCTGATTAACTGTTGCATCCCTATTGTCCAAAGTCCCATTACCTTTTATGGGAAAGTTGCACTCTTGTGGTCTTATTGTTGTGCTGCACCACTAGTGACTAACCATGACTCATGAGATAGGGTGATGTACAGCATCTATGCAGTAGGGGCTATGTATAAGCCTGCTATGTCCTTAAGATCTACAGTATATAGCTGAGAATGTTCTGCTGAGTGCTTTATGTTCAGTGCCATTCCATGTATAATCTCGTGCAATTACCAAAATAACTTATGTGACTTGAAACAATACATAATGTTATATTTTTCTGTAGTATACAGAAAGCATTAGGTACTACACATGAAAATGGCAAAACATATTTGATATGTAAATCCATCCTTGATATGAAGGCTTGAGACTGGGGTTGAAATGTTTTGTTCATTTACTGCCAAAGGCCTCTAATGCATCTGAAACTATACAATTTAAAATCCACACAATCCTGTCTTTTTCAACAATCCTGATTTGTGCATTGTGTTGTGTCTATCTTGAGCACACTGAAACACATTTCTACAATTCCTGATTGATATCTTGAATCAGGATGGCTGCCAAAACAAACGGTATTGAAAAAGACAGCAAGTAATTGTCAAAAAATCTGACCATTATTACTGTAACAAGTCAACAAGACAATATCATGCTTCAACTCCTTCTAATGAAGTTTATTAATGTGGCAAAGTGAGCCAAGTATAGGACAGATCCGGATGCACCACAGGGAATAAAATCCCATGTGACATAGCCTATATAGGGACAGCAATTTTGCCAGTGGATATATCGTGTGAAATGGGGACAATAATCCAGAGCTCTGTTCTAATTCTTAGGTTTTTGGACAGATGGACAAAGATAAATGTCTGCATCACAAGTTCATATTTTGAAAATTGAAATCACAAAACCCTTTTGCAGACTTGTTCCTTGTTCCCGTGGCGAAATTGGGTGAGCGGTTGGGGGTTATGTGTCTTGCATCATAAACAAATTCAATGTTCTTACATTTGCTCACGTTTGTATTTATTCATAATACATGGACATAATAAAACTATTTAATGATAGAAAACACACACACACACACACATACACACACACACACACACACACACACACACACACACACACACACACACACACACACACACACACACATATATATCTTTATCTATATCTATACATATCTATATCTATATCTATACATACATACATACATACATACACCCACCCTAGTTTTGTGAGCCAGACAGTTGCCTCCCACAATTTTCAGATGCTTCCGTCATACAGTCTGGAAAACGGAAGCACTGAAAATTATCCAGGGAGGGATAAAGCGTATGAGATGCCGGAGTCTTCCCCCCCTTCTGTTTCGTCTTTACAGACATGCAAATGTTTTATTTAAAGATACTTTTATTTTCTCCGCTTTTGGGATGTGTAGTATATAGCATTCGGAGATTGTGGAATAGTTGTCTGGCTATGCGAGACTATTTATACCCTAACTTGGAGAAACCAGGTAGGGTGAATATGTCTACTGTAGATGTTCCTTTTAACCACATGAACCCTTCATTCTCTATTCTGGGCATGTCATAATTAGCGAACATTCAGATCTACAGATGTAGATTGTCTGTTTCTGGATTTGGTGTGGAGGGAAAAAAGAAGGGAGCCAGGTACAGACACCTAGGGCCACGCAATCAGAACAGGTACAGACACCTAGGGCCACGCAATCAGTAGCTGAGTGACAAAAGCTCAGTTTCACTGAGTGAGATTCTGAACCCTTTATCATAAATGCTCACTCTTGGTGAAACACATTCTATACGCGTCTGCTAAACGCCTAAAGTTTACGAGACAACTCGTACAAGACTACGACTATTACGAGACTGTAATAAACTAGGAGCACACCTGCTAGTTAATAGATAAATGCACAAGCCAGTGTCTGTTTGTCCCCAAAAGCTGTCCATGCATTTCAAAACATCATCCATCCATCATGGCTGTCCAGTAAAGTTGATTGAGGCACAATGAACCCATTGTCAGTGATTTGTCTTGTCACCTCTCACTGCCCTGCTCATCTTCATCCAGCACAATGTTTGACCCTCCCCACCTCGCCCCTCTGTCTGTGCAAGACAAACCGTAAAACACTGTCTATATATCTGTGTGTTTGGCATACATGATGACATCATTGTTTGTCTACAGCAGTGGTACACAATTTGAGGTCTGGGGACCGACAGGGGTCCTACATGGGGGTTAAATTATAACATTTAGGAACCAAATGGACCTGCACAGGTCTGCAACTCAGAGAATGTACACATGGAATGGGCCCTTAGGTTCTTTTGGTTCCAAATTTGTACACTCGGTTAAAGTAACACAGGATTTTACTTTCCGGTTCCGGAGATAAAAATCATAAATAATAAAGGTTTTTTCTTTTTTTAACATTTTTTAAAATAACATTAGATAATTGACACTGGGTGAAACAATGGGTTGTAAAATCGTGGGATAAAAAGCTTTAACATAGAAGGCAGCAAAACAAAATGATAATCAGTTTTATTTCTGTGTGCCTGTCACCAAAAAACAATAGGACATGAATATGACCTGTATACAGAGAGCCAGCGAACACGGTGTGGAATTAGCTAATGCCTGCTACGACAAGAGAAAAGGTCCAACGAGAGAAAGGAACGAGGGGGAGATAGAAAGAGAAGGGAGCAAAACGAGCAATGGAGCAGAGAAAAAGGGGATTGTTGTGGTTAAAAGACAATTATCTGTGCACATCGACTTCCCAGTGTTGTGCGGTGTCAGGCTCTAGCTGTGCTGCTCCGCTGTCCCAGAAGGCCATGGGAGACAATAGCTACAGTGTCCAGAGGGGCGTGGGGGAGGTTGAGGGGGTGATGGCCTTGGTGGAGGAGTCTTGGGGGTTCAGAACAGTGGCAGGGCTAATCGCTTTACACAGTGAAATCCCAAGTGTTCATTTAACTTTTAAATGATTTTACTGTGCACTGTGCAACAACAACAATGTGCTCAATCGTACATGTCTCATGTATGCTTTATGAGATATACTGTATTTGTGATTATTGATGGTGATGAATGAGGCTAATATGGTCTGACGTCAGCATTTGGCAGTCACTGTCATTGACCATGGACCTAAGTGAGTTCTAGCAAATTGCTGTGTGTGATGTGGTTAGCAGACCATTGATCAAAATGATCTCCATTATTACAACCTCTAGTGTACCTATACCTGAACATACGTTAGAACTGTATGTCTCTCAAGGTTAATGGCGTCAATGTGGATCTACAAAATAGCGTTGCATGGTCAAATCCATAGTCCATTTCTACGCTGTTGGAGTTATTAACACTCCGTGTTTTATTGTGTGGTTCAGTATTGCTTGTGTAAAGAGGGACATCCATGAATAGTTAGGCTTATCTCAAATAGGACCTTCTCCTTATACAGATGTTGGTGTTTGTTTTCATACACCCCTGTCATACGCTGGACAATGTTAGAACATGGGGGTTATTTAGTAAGATGAATAGTTTTTAGTTTTTCTTGTAGTACAAAGTGGAACTCAAGGACTTTACATTGCCTTTGACATCACGTGTAATGAAGGTAAATCCTTCATATGGAATTCTTTGTCACATCATCTGCCATTGAGGGGGTTCAGAGAGGGTCCCCTCCACCAACACCCCCATCCCCATGTGCTCCCTGGTTGTTTGTTTGTGTCCCTACCCATCCTTGTCCCCTGACCGATCCTGCTTGTTGCCCTTTAGCATAGTGACCTAAAACAAAAACAAGAGGATGCACACTCCATCAATCCAAAATAAATGAATATGTTCAGTCCCGTCCAGTGTAAACTAACCGCATGTGTTTGTTTGGAAAGGCCTTGGAGCTCAAAGCCTCACCCATATTTGTTGGGGCGATAGAGTACAGTGTGGGCCATTGTGACCCGGTGTAGAGTGGGGTGCGTATTTATGAATGGCTTAGCCTTGGGGCGAAGGCTCAGAACAATGCTGCTACACTCGGGGACTGATTTCCATATGGGAGGGGTGATGGTGATGTTGGTGGTGAAGGTGGGGGGTGGGGGGGGGGCAGTTTATTCCCCACCGTTGGGGCTTGGTACAGAGAGTGGCGAGAGGTCTTGTTGGCAGCGAGCTGGTGTGACACTTTGTGAGTTTGTACATGTGAGCCTTGGGGACAAAGCTGCTGGCACCGTTTAAACAGGATCTTCCTCAGTTGGAAGTCTACCACATTCACCTGTGAAGGTAAGTGGAACATTCATGATGTGTCTATATTTTTATCCCTTGATGCTCAATGTTTCTGCTCTGCGCAATGCTGTTTCTAGTATGGTGGCATCTGGCTGTGCCCAGTGGTTCAATAGTTTTAAAGACATGATTTGTTATCCGTGGCTTGACGGAGATGTCTGATTACCTGTTGCTCTTAAGTTGTCATTTGTATTAATACATTAAACATAGGAATGAGTGATATGCTCACAGTTCACACTTGAGATTGTGAATGATGACACAGTGTGTGTGTGTGTGTGTGTGTTTGTGTGTGTGTGTGTGTGGGGGGGGGGGGGGTATTTGTATGTGTGAGATGTTTTTAGGACTGGTACAAATTTACTAAAGTACACATGATTGACCGCACACAAACAGGCAGGTATGCACGTGCACAAAGTCACGAACACACAACTGTGTGTGTGTGTGTGTGTGTGTGTGTGTGTGTGTGCGTGTGCGTGTGCGTGTGCGTGCGTGCTGGAGCTCCTAAAAGCCCTGCAAATTATTACACCACAGATTTTCCTGCTTGAGCCACATTTGGATGAGCAGCTCCTGTGATTACCACAGTGTATCACCACATGCAAACAGACATCTGATGCCAGGTAGAACAGCTTCAGATTCTACCCAAAATTAATCAAGCTATACTGAGTCAGTTAGACAGCCTGTGTGTGCTTAGTATTAAGTCAACTTTTTTCTTCTTCTTTCAAAACAAAGTTACAACAAGGTGCAGTAGAATGAACATGTGTACCACCACCAGGAACCTATGGACATGTTTAAAGAGATGTTGTGATTACATTAGTTCCTTGTTGTCTGTATTATACATAATGTGGTCCACATCTGGCTGATTAGCATACAAATCTAGCAAAGTTTAGTAAACGAACACTGTATCGTGTACTTCTATTACCTTCCCATTGGTTAATTCACAGGTTAATACTGAACAATGCCATTATGCTTATACATTCTTTAAGGAACCCTCTTACTGGCTGAGTGGCTGTTATTCTGCAATTCAACTCAAAAAGCTGTTTTATTTGGTTCCAAAAGGGAAATGCCTGTGTAGAAATGAAAGGCTATTGGGGATGGACATACTGTACATGGGTATGGGATCAGGATTTTGGCCTGTGAGTGCTCTGTTTGTCGCCCCCTACTGTTGAGAGCGGAAAGGGAGTATAGTCTAATGCGAGTTGAGGCCTGTGGTTCACCATCTGTGCATTGGGCTGGGGACCACTGAGCTGATTCAGAGGCACTGGGGTTGCCAGGCATAGAATACAGCACCATGCAGAATGTTGCTGCCGGACGGAAAATGCAAAACCGTTCAGGAAATGAAAAAATAAAATGAACCTGTGTTCCAATAGATCCAGTGTAGTTATATTTAGTAACAAGCTCTTGTTAATAGTTTTCATTGGTTCAATATCTATTAAAAAAAAACTATTTAAAAAACTTTCAAGATTTAAAAACAAATATCTATAGAATAGCAAATCTACTGTACACGCTTGCTTTGAAACGCGTAGATGTGCAACACTGTCATACGATTAAGTACAACAGGCACAAATCTATGAAAAAAACACAAGACAACCTTCTACTTAAAATCTCTGACTAAGATGTTTCTGATTCTGACACAGGCACCGTGTCAGAATCCTTTAAAGAGTTCCCTCCATCTCAATCATAATCATCAAATCCAGCAATACCAATCTGCCCTGCTTGTGATTATTTAAAAGTCAAACCTATCCTCCATCCTTTGATGCCAGAGTGCTCAGCAGTACCTTGAACAGAATGTGTGCCTCGATATTGGCAATGGGCTACTTTGAGGGCCCCCTCCCAGCTCCATGAGCTGTGCGTAGGAGGGTGAGCAGTCATGTTTTAAGACCATCTGGTCCTTTGAGTATTTTAGTGGGGGTTTTAGCTGATGGACCAACACGCGTCATGGGCAAACAGCAAAGCGCAAGCTGTGAGCGGGCCTGTTCCGGGGAAAAAAATCCTCCAGTTTCTCCCTTGCACAATGGGCAGTGTTGTGCATACAGGGTACCCATTATTCCCCTAAGACACATCTCTTGAACACGCACTTTATATTATATTAATAATACAAATGTTCATTTTGGCACAGTTGAGTGTTTGTGTCATTTGGGTCATAATGTATTGTTTCAATTATTTACAATGACTCATAAAAGGTGTCATGTTCATTTTTTGTTTCAGCGATTGCTGACATTATAATTGTGCTCTTGTAGTATGACTATATGTATAACTTATTTTCAACAGAAGTTGGACATTTAGTTTTGACCAGGTCACAAACTCATATAGATAAAACTATTGGGAATAAGGCATTGAATTGTCACATTATGCTCTGCTACTGTGTGTATAGCCTATGTTTATACTATGTAAAGCACACGTGTGGCACACGCACACTTACTTACAGTGTAAGTACGTGTACGCCGTACACGTACACTGTACGGTATATTATACCATACACAATGACCACAGCCTGGCGAGCCTCTGCTTTGTCCCATGCGTAACGGCAGAGTAGAGTGGGGTTAGTAGGGGGTGGAGAGGAAGGTCACATAGCTGCTGTTTTGCTGTAAGCCTCACAGTGAGGAGTGTGTTGGCATATCCTTGTGTTGCGTGTGTGTGTAGGGGGGTTATGGCATGCGCGTATTCATTTATACATGGCTTGACGCCGTCAATGCAGCATTCTTCCTCGCTACCCCCCCCCCCCCCCCCCCCCCCCCCACACCCTTCTATTATCCACTCTCCTGGCTGGAGACGTTCTCAAGAGTTACTTGTGTTTGTGGAGGGATTCCCTTGAGAATATCGGTGGCTCAGTCGATGCCACCACTTGGCCCGGAGCCTAAAGATGGTGACTCACCCTACATGTAATGAAAAACAATTGCAGCACCATTTTAAGAAACAAGTTTCCTTTTGTTACATTGATATGTAAAGTAGGAGGTCGTCTGAGCGTCCTGATGGGTCCAACTTGTGTTCTTCGCCCACAGACATGCCTCAGCTGGCCAAATATTTGATGTCTCTAAAGATTTGATGGCTATAAAGATGAATGATTGACATTCCCACAGTTTTTCCCCCATTACACACACACACACACACACACACACACACACACACACACACACACACACACACACACACACACACACACACACACACACACACACCAGTTTGTCCTCACATGGTGTCATTTAAGTGTATGTGTGCTCCTAACCCCAAAACCTGCTTGATATCACACTGAGTACTGTCATTTTGTATGTATATCTATAAAAGGATAGCAATCTGTTTTGTAGCCTAGTCTAACTAAGTAAGTAATAAGCCTAATAAGTAGTCTTGTCTAATCTCAATTCAAAATGAATTGACCATTTTTTGACATGATCCTTCGTATCATCATTAGTGGATTCCATGAGTCAGCATTTGTTCATGATGCATAGAGGGAACAGTGAACTAATGGAAGCATACATTTTGGTTGACCTGAGCAGGAGTCATGAATCAGGCCATTAGTCTGATGCACTGAGACGCATGGAACAGGTCGCTAATGGTGGAACAGAGGAGAGGAATGCATAGAGTGGGCCTAGAAGCAAGCCCAGAAATGTCTGAATGCATATTCAAAACTGCCCACCACACGCATTCACATACTGTACACCAGAGCTCACACAGACTTTTCTTTTTTTTTTGCCTTGTCCCCTGTCTGTCCACACATGGCACCCGGCGTCTAGGTTCCGTCACCCTGCAGAAGAAGGGAACCACCTCCGGGGAAAAAACACTGGCATTCAAACCAACAGAAGGAATCAAAAGCCCAAATCAAGCGGGAGCTGGAGCCTGGTGCTGAGGCTGGTATGAGGCAAGTGGTGTGGTTTGTGCGTGTATGCCTGTGCACACGCACACGTATATGTTTGCTCTGTGCCAGTCATTTGTCTGCTTTGTCAATGGTGCTGTTGTTTTCATGTTTGGTGGGGTTTTAGTGACCCCGCCTGGCTATTCTCTGCTGCCATTGCTGATGCACGGCCTCTCTGCCTAGTGCCTGGACCCACTGCCCAGCTCTTGGCCTTTTGTTGGAGTGCAGACGCAACACTGGAGAAAAGTTAGGATTGTCACAGGCCTACAGTGCGGCATTATGGTTTAGGGTGACCAGGTCAAGACATCTCATCATTAATCCAAGTTGTGATGTGTGTTTATTTGAATGAAGAAGAAAAATGTGGTGGGTCGTGAAGAGAGTGGGAGGCAGATGGCGGAGACAGATAGCGAGTCTTCAAAGTGTAAATAGTTTTGAAAGCATGGCATTTGGGAATGTGTGACATTTTGCCAATGCATATTGGGTCCTCTATAGACTTGCATACAATGAATGACTCCCTATCATATTGCTAAACTAATTAATCCCCACTCTCTATATCAACAGGGCTTATGCCTTATATTGGTGAAAAATATCTGAAGATGTTTTGATGTGTTAATCACATAGCTCTGAAACACAATCCAGCCTTAGGCCTGCCATCTGCACCGACGGCTGCTCCACCCGGCTGCTAAACCTCCATTTCTATTGTAACTGCTACTAGTACTTAGTCCATGTCCACGTGAGGAATCTGTTTGGAATACTAGGCCAAATGATGCCTTCATTGAGGTCACCCATGGGCCTTGGAAGCATTCTAATTTGTTCACTGACAGTATTATCTACTGTATTAGCACTAATACTATTACCAGTACTTATATTTATACTTCTACCACTATAATTAAGGCTATTTCTTAATTTCTAGCCTTAGTACTGTTACCCACTATTGCTCCTACTAGCAGTAATAAAGTAGTGACCTTTACTTCAATTACTACTCTTAAGATGAAGAGTTTATTTGTATAGCTTATTTCAAGACTTACGGAGGCCTAATAATTGATGATACAGTACATCAATATAAATGTGCTAACTATAACAAGAAAACAGTACGGTAAAACAAACTACTTGGAAACACTATGAAATTTGTTCACACAAAAACCTAGACTTACTATAGTCTTTCTAGCCTTCTATAATAACTACATTACAGTGGTTATGACATAAAAGAGGACACATTAACTGGCAGATGCGTCCATAACAACCATGGGAATGGTGACGAGGTTGATGACATTGTATGGCACACTGAGGTTTCATATACTGTAGTGTGTCATGGTGCACTGCTAGAGCAGGGCTAACAGTGACTGTCGTTGATTGCTCATTGGATTACGTATGACTGTGATAATGACTGACTCCACTGAGGAGGCACAAACAGGTGCTTGTGTGTGTGTGTGTGTGTGTGTGTGTGTGTGTGTGTGTGTGTGTGTGTGTGTGTGTGTGTGTGTGTGTGTTTACATTTGCGTTTGAGTGTAAACTCATTTGCATATCCCTTGTGTGAGTCTAGGGCCTACGCTCACACAACTGATGTCATCACTCATCATCTGATGATGCTGATGTCACTTGTTTCTTTTTTTGCAGCGGAGTGGCGTGCAAAGGCTGTCAAGCTGTCTGGGTGTGATTGAGCGCCCTCTGGTGAAGCTGCTGGCAAGCTGTCCTACAGGACCCTCTCTCTGTCCATTGCTCCCGATCAACATTTCAAGCCAAGGTGAACCCCAATCAGTCATTCAACATTTTTTTGTAAAGATGCACTAAATATAACAGGTTTCTCTTATGGAAATGGAACCCATAAATCAGGCTGTTAAGCTCTCTACATTAAGAGACAGAAGGACCCCAAATCTTTATTCTATTATAGTTTATGTAGTTAATTATATATCATGCAGTTTACAAGTATTTTGAAAATGACTCGATTCATTGTGTGTGTACTGTATTACAACTCTACATTGACTGAATGTCTCTTATCTGTTCCAGAAGTCTATGATACGCTAACCAGATACCATGTGGTGTTTAGAGCTGCTTTTGCCACTATTGCTAATAATCAAAGGTAACATGTTAATCTTCCTCTTCTCCATTTGATGGTAAACAGTAGAACCTATTAAAGGTACTCTAAGTCAGTGGTTCCCAAAGTGGGGTCCGGGGACCCCCAGGGGTCCTTGAGGGAGTTCTAGGGGGTCCCCAGCTAATGATAGTTTGGAACCAAATGGACCCTTATGGGTCTGTAACTCTGAGAGTGTACAAATGGAACCAAACGGACCCTGTTTGGTTCTATTTGTACACTCTCAGAGTTAAATTAACATTGATTTTACTATTATAAATTGGGGGTCCCAGAGATAGAAATGCCATTAAATATGCATGTCAAACTGGGGGTCCTTGAAATTAAATGGGTTGAGAATTACTGCTAGAGCTGTAAAAATCTTCTCTTATGGGGGTCCCTGGCATATCTTTTCAAATGGGGGTCCTTTGGTTTGGGAACCACTGCTCTAAGTGATAGTTTTTGTTTTTGTTAAAGCCCTGTATTCATTACTATAGATTGTTTGTAAAGTAACAGGCGTTTCCCCGGCTCTCCAGCAGTAAACAGAAAATACAATTTCAGGTCGGGATATTTACAGTACTTCATCCAATCAGGAGAGATAACACATACAGAATACAGGATAAACAAGTGAAATTGGAAGTGATGAAACAACTAGCTGGAACACTATACAATTAAAGCTAATAAATGGGTTCTCTCTCCTGATTGGAAGAAATTGTCAACCCACCTCAAAATGTATTTTCTGTTTAATAAAAAGATAGAGAGGACTGGAGAGACCCCTCTTACTTAAATGCTAGGTGAGAATTTAAACAGCGACAAACTTACAAGGTCACACAACTCAAATCTAACCGGCTGTAAATGGCTGACCAAAGCGCTGTACAAGTTAAAAATCAGAAAACAAAACAGCAGAAAAAACAGGGGAAAAAACAAGCATTACACAAGCAAAAGACAAAAGACAGAAGGTTACAGCAACACTACACAGCAAGGGGCCAGGGTCAGCTAATATGATTAAAGGCCAGGGAGAAAAAGTGAGCCTTGAGTGAAGATTTCAAAGCCTCTGTGGCTTAGTTTGCTCTACTTCTGCATATTCTTGTGGCAAAAATGCAGTGAGCTTGTCTTCTTTCCAGTACACTGAGTACAGGCTGGCTGCCCTCCATTTTGATCCAATAATGTTGGCTGAGTCATGATCTAGACATAATGCTTCCTCCATGCAAAGTTTTGTTAATTCTATCTCCCCATGAGAATGGCTCATGGATGTCTCTGCTCGTCTTTGGGCTTTATTAATTTTCTACAACAAGGTTCAAGGTTCAAGGTTCAAGGTCTTTATTAATGTCCCAGAAGGGCAATTGTGTTTACAGCAACAGTAGTGGTTTCCGACATACAAACAATACAAAACAGGACAATATCATCACCATACATGAGTTGGCTATAAGCAAAAGCTGACACAAAAGTTGCTTCGTTTTGTATAACAATGTATCTATTGATTATGTTCATACATGTATATATATTTTACATTATAGTACTTATTATGTGACTGTGGCAAAGGCAAAACAGAAGTGGGGGGAGGTGAGACTTTATTTATGACAAATTCTTCAGTGCTCCCGATGTACACTGATAGGCAGAAGCATTTGAAAATAGAGAGAGAGAGAGAGAGAGAGAGAGAGAGAGAGAGAGAGAGAGAGAGAGAGAGAGAGAGAGAATATGTTTCTAATAATTCCATATAATGAAAGCATCCCCTTATGGATAGTGCATCTAATGGGCTTGCATGCTTCTCAGTGCATCTCACTATACACTTGTCTCTGCTCTTCTCTTAGATGTCACTTCCCAGTGGAACGTATGGGTACCTCGAGACATCTCCACCATGACTAACTCCTGCGTTGTCATCCCATGTACCTTTATGTATCCCGCTGGCATCAGGCCGTACCGTGGAATTCACGGTATTTGGTACTTCGGTCAACCCTACCCTCAGCTCTTCCCACCTGTAGTGTTCAAATCACGCACAGATGTTGTCCATGAGAGCTATAAGGGCCGCACCAAGTTGTTGGGTGACTTACACCAGAGGAACTGCACCCTACTCATCAACAACATTGGCACAGAGCACACAGGGAGATACTACTTTCGCGCTGACCTGGGGGGCGCCAACATTTACACATACCCAGATTTTGCTGAGCTTAAAGTTCTAGGTAAGTTGACTGATCGGGGTGTAAAAAGGCCTTAAGTAGGGTCACAGTACACACAGCATTGCATATAGGCCAGGCCTACAGTAACATCTTCAGTGTTCATTTAATAAATGATTAAAAAAATGTGAAATTTGTAACACCGAAAGTGTACAAATGGAACCAAATTGACCCGTGACTGATACTGAGGATTTTACTGTGTACAGTAGATTACTCACCGAAGTAGCACAATGTTATATTGTCCTTTGTATCTTTCCCCCAGACCAACCCAACATTGACGTCCCAGAGGAGATCGTCAGTGATGAGAATCTGGAGCTGACGTGCTACGCTCCAGACAACTGTCCAGAAATGACTCCAGAGATCCAATGGATGTACACAGACTATCTGCCCGACCCGGAGTTCACCACAGACTACATGGAGGAAAGCAACACAGCGGTGCTCTCCAGCACTCTCACCTTCACCCCCAGGCCCATGCACAATGGACAACTGCTGGGCTGCAGGGTCTACTACCCCAACACCACGTTGGTCTATGAGAGGCTCATCTCCCTAGATGTCAAGTGTAAGTAACAGATGTTTCATATCTCTGCTGTCGGGAAGAGACCACCCCACCAACATGTTCATTATTTTTCAGGATTCTTTGTAGGAAATGAAGAAAACCTATTTTGAAAACAAAGCAATACTGCCTCATCAAAGTTGTTGTTGTGACTTTATATATATTAGCAGACAGTTTGAGGGTCCAATGGAGTTAAGAGGTTTTGTCCGAAGCGCTTTTTACTACTTTTCATTGGTTCAATATTTGTTTAACCAACACACAGACGGTGGTGTTCAATAGCACTGATTTATGGAAAAAAAAATCAATAAAAAAAGAAAACTCAAAATCTGAGTTAGGTGGTTTCCTCCCCACAACAACGATATTCAAAATCAAAATAAACAAATGCACCTACAGTAGGAAACCCTGCCTGCACCAACATGTCTAAATCTATTTCTCTCAATTGTGACCATGATTTTTGAAATTTTTTAACCAAAATGTAATAATCTTTTCTGGGCAACCTACAGATGATTATTTGAATAAATGAAAATCCCCCAATCCATTTACAATGTTGACCATAACCACGCACACACACACACACACACACACACACACACACACAGAGACAAAAACACACATGTTCATGTTTAAACCCTACCTGCCTGTTTCTTTAAATGTATTTTTATTGAGGCTCTGAGATTTCACAACTGTTCAATCACAATTCAATGTATATAGAACCACATTTTTCTTTTTTCAACATAACATAGGAAAACAACAAGAACCACAATACAGACATTACAATGCACAGACAAAAAAACAAACACAAACCCAAAAGAAAAAGACAAAACGAGTACACCACAGTCTTGACATGATTACATTACAGGTCACCAGAGTCTTTGTTATTCACTACTGTTCAATAAGGTACATTGAAGCACAGTCTAGAAGGGTCCACTGCATCTAAGACTGGTTCCCATACCTTTGTGAACCCTTCCATGTTATCACGGAGGAGATAAGTCAGTTTCTCCAGAGGAACCACAGTCATTACCTCCTTGTACCAATCATCCAGTGTAGGAACGTCTCTATGAATCCAAAGCTTGAGTATAGTCTTCCTCGCTATGTATAAGAGTATTCCAACCAATTTGGCGTTGTGTCTGGTCCTTGCACTGGATACCTTAGCTGCTAGTACACACTGGAGAGGTGACAAGTTCAAATTATATCCAAGCAAGGTGTCCAGCTCATTCTTCACCTCATTCCAAAACACCTGTATCTTTGTACATTTCCAAAGCATATGTGCATATGTACCAACTTCTGTGTCACATTTATTACAGTTAGGAGAGCTGAGACCAAGCTTGCTTCTCAGTAGAGGTGTATAATGGAGTCTGTGTAAAATTTTGAATTGTCTTTCTCTATCATTATTGCAACTCAAAATAGTAAGTGTATTTCCTATAATTGTTGTCCAAGTATTGTCTTCTATCTGACATTCCAAGTCAATCTGCCACTGCCTTCGAATATGATCAGTGGAGTGGTTTGAACTTATATCAAAACATTCATACAGATAGGAAATAAATCTTTCTGGCACAGGACGTGTAAGAATATTTTCTAAGAAGGATGTCCTAGGCTCAGGGGCTTGCATGTTCTTTGTTACATAATGACGGATTTGTAAAAATCTAAAGAAATGTGACTGTTGCAATGAATATTTATTCCTTAGATTCTCAAATGACTCCATTGTGCCTCTGTTATATAGTTTAGCAAGCTGGTCCAGTCCCTTATCATGCCAAACCCTGAATACTGGGTCCTGATATGAGGGAAGAAAATCTGGGTTCTTCCATATAGGAGCCAAAGGTGAAAAATGTTTTTTAAGTTTAAAATGGACTTTGATGTTATTCCAGGTGTTCAGCGTATTTAAGACAATGAAGTTCTGATCAACCTCCAATTTAGCTTTGTTATGATTCACAAAGGGGCAGACCTCAAGTGTCAACATACCACAGTTTTGAGATTCAATATCGATCCATGTGTTTGTTATGTCTGGGTTCACCCATTCATATATGTACCGCATTTGTGCTGCCCAGTAGTAAAAACGTAAGTTCGGAACCCCCAATCCACCCTCATCCTTGTGTCTTTGAAGCTTACTTATTTTCATTCTAGGCCTTTTACCCTGCCACAGAAATTGTGTAAATATCTTATCCAGATCAGAGAAAAAGCTGTTGGGGATTGAATTTGGCAACATCTGTAGAGGGTACAACAGCCTAGGCAGGATATTCATTTTGAGCACACTTATCCTACCTAGCCATGACACAGGTAGAGTTCCCCACCTCTGTAAGTCTTCCTTAATGCGCAACGTGATTGGTCTAAGATTAAGCTTAAACAGTTTTCTGAGAGAGGGACAAATTCTTATTCCAAGATATGTTATACCCCTAGGTGACCAGTTAAAGGGAAATCTGTCAGGTGGAGCAGAGCCCGCTAGGGCCCCAATAGGCATGGCCTCAGTTTTTGTTAGGTTCACCTTAAAGCCTGATACATGTCCAAATTGCTGTAGACAATCGAGCAAACTTGGGATAGTGGTATCAATGTCAACCAGGTACAAGAGGACATCGTCTGCGTATAGCGAGATCTTATGCGTTTTGCCATCAACATTAAAGCCTATAATCGATGGTGTTGACCTTATGAGCTCTGCCAAGGGCTCGATGGCGAGCGCAAACATTAAGGGGCTCAAGGGGCATCCTTGAGGTGTCCCACGTCCCAAAGAAAATGGATCAGAGCAATAAGAGTTGGTAGTTACAGTTGCCTTATGTGACCGATATAACAGCTTTACCCAATCAATGAATTTCGGACCTAGTTCGAATTGCTCCATAGCACGGAAAAGAAAGGGCCACTGGATTCTGTCAAAAGCTTTCAGAGAATCCAACGAAACCACCAAACCCTGCATGTCCCAATCAGAGGCCATCTGAATTATGTTCAAAAGCCTCCTTATGTTATTAGTGGAGCTCCTCCCCTTTATGAAGCCAGTCTGCTCAGGTTTCACAAGGATTGATATTAGTGGTTCAAGCCTCAAGGTCAATACTTTAGCTAAAATTTTTGCATCCACATTGAGGAGTGATATAGGCCTATATGACGCCGGGTCCTCAGGGTCTTTGTCCTTTTTCAAAATCAAACAAATATTGGCTAATGTCATTGTTTCGGGTAAATGGTGAGCAGTGTTGAAGCTGTAATTAAATGTTTTAGCAAGGTATGGAGTAAGTTTATCTTTGTAGGCCCTGAACCATTCAACTGGCAACCCATCAGGACCTGGACACTTTCCACTGCGCATCAAGGATATTGCTTGTAATATTTCAGCTTCATGGATGGGTTTTCCCAATGACCTTTGTTGTTCTTCTGTCAAAGTTGGTAACTGTATCTTAGAAACCTACCTGCCTGTTTGTGTGCATGTGCCTGTGGTGTGGTCATGTGTACTTTAGTAAAGTTGTACCCATCCTAAAAACATGTCTCACACACGTAATGCACATCACAAATGCATGTAGACTGTAAAGTCCTGTGTTAATTCACTCTGAGGGTGTACAACGGTATACATATGGACTCTTACAGGTCCACCCATGCACTCTCCAAGTTAGATTAACACTGAATCTTACATTGTATCATCCTGCTTTTCTGGCCTCCCAGATCCTCCTCGCTCAGTGTGGGTGAATGTCTCCTCCGAGGTGATGGAAGGCAGCTCTGTGATGCTGCACTGCGAGGTGGACAGTAACCCTCCTCCCAGGATCTCCTGGATGTTCGGGGATCAGGAGCTGCTGTGGGACACGGCGTCCAATGCCTCGCTTTCCCTGGACGACGTGACGCCATCTCAGGAGGGACTCTACACCTGTGTCGGGGACAACGGCTACGGTGTCATGAACACCTCCATGTACCTGGGTGTCAAGTGTAAGTGACAGACACATCTCCCGACCGATACACTGCAAAAATGGCACAGTAAGGCAGGACTGGGTTATACTAGATCACGTGCCATGCCATGCGGTATAAATAGCTGATCTACAAGCTTGAAGCTCCCAATGTGTCATGCTGTGACACCCGTGACCCGTGCACAAATATGTATGAATCAGGCTTAAAGGGTGCAAAGATTGAGACAATAGATGCAAACAAATACAAATATTGTAGTCCCTACCATTTTTTCCCCCCTTTTCTTTACAATGTTCATGTAGAAGTGCTAGCTGAATAAAAGAAGATTGTTTTTTTTATCTTGTCGTACATCAAACCATCTGCAGGTGTGACTCATCATGAGTAGTGGCTGATTATCCTCATTGGCTACTTGCTCTCAACAGAACAATCTTCATTATAATTTCCATTATGTTAAAGGGCCACTTCACCCCTTTTGCAACCAGATCTCATTTTAATTATGTTTAGGACACAAGAAACACTTTCCAGGGGTGTTTACAGTATGTGTGTAATATGCATTTTTTTATATTTTAGTCATGACGCCATGTTCATGACCAAACTTTGTCATATAAATGAGGTCTCACTTCCTTCCTGGACTACAAGTCACACCTCCACGCAGCCTCCCCCTCTTCACAAGGAGCAGCGCAGCAAAGCATTATGGTCATTGTAGAAATTCAACAATCCAGTCAAACCCTAGTCAAATACACAGACCAGTAAGACGAGAAGCGACCTTGTCCGCGTGCACGCATCCGCCTGGGTGACTGCTGGGCGATCTCAATATGGAGATCTAAGGGTGGCAGCGGGGGTGGTGTCTTGAGTGTAGTCCAGTCCCATCCACCCCGTCTTCCGGGTTGGAACAGTGTGCATTGTGGGATGCATTTAGGGCATACGTGAACGCACTGGGCCCAAAACATGAACGAATACCGCGTGTGCGAGCGAGTCATGAACGAGAGCCACCGCTGTTGTGTATTGGCTCGGTGCGTTCATGTTTATGGCCCAGTGCGGCTCGAGCTGCGGTACCTATACTTTCGGCCACCATGTCCATTCCGCTTCAGTGTTTCCTCTCGGTGATGTCTCTATTATTTTATAACTCTATGAGTGTACAGGGTTTGACAAGGTCTGGCCATATATGGAGCGTGTCTTGAGTGTACAGGATTTGATGAGGTCAGATCAACATATGGAATGTCAGAACAGGTCAGCTCCATATATGGAGATCTAAGGGTGGCAGCTGGGCAGTGTCTTGAGTGTACAGGGTTTGATGAGGGCCCAGGTAGGTCCGGGCCTTCATTTTCGGGTCTGTTTTCGCCGGCCTTGGGCGGCCCATTTAGAGTTTGAATGGACAGGTATCAGTCAAAACGGAGACATCGAAGAGACAGGTGGGCAAGGAACATATGGAATGTCAGAACAGGTCAGCTCAATATATGGACAGGGTTTGAGGTTGATGGCCGGCTCCATACAGTATAATGCAGGTCTAGGTGATGATCCAGTCTTCTCCATGTATGGCTATCCAGGGTTTGATGAGGTCAGTGTCATGATCTTTATATATGGAGACGGCCATATATGGAGCGTGTCACAAGGGGTGATGGACTGACAGCTATATGTTGGTGTGATGTGTCACGAGGCGTGAGGGACTGATATATGGCCATATATGGTGGTGAGACGGAACGACTGACAGGTTTTACAGGTTTTTTTGCAAGTAATCTGCGACCTATGGTCGCAATTACAAAAATACTATTAACATTGAGTGGCTGCAGTTTCTTCCAGCGATAAAATGAAATGAAATTAGATGCAGATTTTATTTTCAAAAAATGAGAAAGACAATATAATAGAACGACGTGTGATGAGAACTGGGAAAAGGATTGGTCCTCACTCTAGTAACTCTTAAAAAAAAAAAAAAAAGCAGTTCCACATTTAGGTTTATCAGAACCAGCTCAGGACAGAACAATTAAAGCATTCCGGGACGGGTGCCTCCCTGTGTTTTACTTGCAGATCCTCCCCGTGAGCCCCTGGTGAACAATTCTCTGACCATCCTGGAGGGCTCTACACTGGCCCTCCACTGCAGCACACAAGGCAGCCCAGCACCCACGCTGACCTGGCTGAAGGACGGGGAGCTGGTGGGCACCATCACTGCAGATGAACTGTCAGTGCTGGACATAGTGGAGATCACGCCGCAGGGGGACGGACAGTACCGCTGCCTGGCTGAGAACGAGCATGGCCGAGCCAGCAGCTCCCTCAACATCACTGTCGAGTGTGAGTGGGTCCCCTGGAAATAGTACTGCACCATTTTGCTGTGTTTTTCCACCCATATTTATAGATTCCAATTCACACAGACCGCTACAGGTACTGTCATCAAAGACAATTGGCTACAAAGTTAAATCATCATTGTTAACTAACTCTGAGAGTGTAAAGCTTTTTATACTTTTTATAAATAAACACTTTATTGTGCACTTTGCATTGTGGTCATGCCAAGTGATTCCAAAATAACTCTGTGAATATAAATCTCTGGGATCCCAATCTACACTGTAAATTCCTCAGTGTTAGGTCTCATTTGTACACTCTCAGAGTTACAGACCTATAAGAGTCAATTTGCTTCAGTCATTTAACTAACACTAACAGGGCCCTCTGGAACCCCCTCAAGGGCCCCTGTTGGTCCACAGACCCCAGTTTGATAATCTGTGACCTAATTATATTCACTATACCTCACTATACATTCCCCAGATGCCCCGATCCTGCTGGAAGAATCAAAGTGCACTGTGGTGAGGGAGGGTGTCCAGTGCGTGTGCATGGCCACAGGCAACCCTGAGCCCACTATCGAGTTCTACCTCCCTGACCTGAACATCACCATCAACGAAACAGACGGCCGGTACAACTTCTACACGCACACCGACGGACACACCTCCACGGGCATGATCAAGCTGAGGGAGAAAGGCGAGCGAGCGGGCAATGGCAGCCCAGTCAACGTCCACTGTAGCATCACTAACACGTACGGAACGGAGAGCGTACTTCTGGAACTACAGCAAGAGAGTAAGTGGAGCCTGACAGGCTGGCGAAAACAAAGCCAGTTTCTTATATTGTAGCTATATATTGTGGCTGCCAAAATGTATAAATATTAATATTATTTTAAGTAGTAGTATTACTATTACTAGTAGTAGTCATTACTAGATATTGTTTGACCTTTTTGTTAAATCACCCAAATGTCATTCGTAAGTGACTATGATACATAATCTAATCAATATGCCCTCCTTTTCACTTTGGATCACTGTTATTTCAGAAAAGTACATGATGGCAGTTATAGTTGGCACCATTGGAGGAGTGGCGGTCATAGCCTTCATCATTGCAGCAGTGAGATACGTGGGGCACAACAACAAAAAGTGAGCATACTTCATGTACTAATGGAGAGCATCCTGCAAGGCTTGGGCCTTGGGTACACATTTTCCTGTTAAAGTCTTCTTTTGATGGAATACAAGGAAACACTTAAGCCTAGTCATCCATTCTAAAGCACACTTGTGTACACATGAGTGAGTGTTGGATCGAAGGCCGTGGGAGACAGAGTCATGTATTGCAACTTCTTTATTTGCCATCACCAGTTTCTTTTGAACTCCTTGGAGATCCATATTGGCTGCCTCGAGTGGGTTAGCAAGCTGGACTAACCAAAGTTTGCAGGCACAATTCCCTGCTTTGACACTGCTTTATACCCCTGACCTGCTATGCTAAATGAAACCCAGGTAGCCTTCTTAACCAAAGTGGCATATTTGGCCAGAATAAACGTGCTTCAGAAGGGATTAGGCATTGCAAATCCCTTCTGAAGTAGAACGTGATCTCAGCAACTAAACCCATGAAAATAACCACGTTGACCACATTTGGCTGCGAGCATAACCTCGTAGAGCTTGTTGTTTTAAAATGGATGCCCAGGCTTGGAGTGTCGCCCTGCGTTAGCGGCAGAGAGAGACCGAGTCTGATTATGTGACTCCGTCCCCCAGAGAGAATGGCAACCCTGGGCAGGACCTGGTCTGTAAACTGGAGAACCCAGCTTTGTACTACAGCGCAGTCAAGAAGGACAAACAAAGTCTGAGGAAGAAAGTGGTGAGACATGTTGATGTCACTGATTATGATTATTATGGAGGATGGGTTGGAGGACCATTCTCTGACTGTTACCATTAGACTACTACAATCACTCTGTGTTAAGAGCAGGCCCTATTAATTATGTCCTGTTCTGGGGCTAGTTTGGTCCGGCTTTGGGGCTAGTTTTGTGTTGTGAAACTAAGTAATAAAGTGTGAAACTCCATTTAACCTCTGAAAGCGGAGAAATCTAAGCACTTTTAATTCCTAGACCCAATCTTTCCCACTACCATTGAAAGTAGCTACAACCATGACCTTTCCAACACTGTTTTCTCTTGCTTTTATCGCTTCTCTGCGTTTTTCTGTCTCTGTTTCTCTTCCCTAACTCTTGCACAGCTTAAGACAGAGCTGTTGGGCTCAAAGTTTAACTCCATTCTAGAGGAGACCACGGTAAGGTTCCTAAACACATCCCCCTCCAAAAATGTCACATCTCTCAGTGAGAGACAGCATCCGGCTACATATCGGCTTTGTTCTGTACTGCCTTCGACATCCAAAATTGCTCTTGCATGGCCGCGTCACTGCTAACTGGAACTGCTAAATTAACAGAATCAAACCTCCTTGTTAACACTTACCCTACGTTGACCAATAATCACTAATAGTGTCCTTTCTCCCTAGCATTAAGCTTTTTCGTGTCACTCATGTCTCTCTGACATTATACTGCAGGTGCATTGTGACTCGATCATTCATTGTCTTTCTTTCCACAGGGAGAAGAGGGGGATTACCAACCTGTTGGCTCTCTTGCACACCTGGAGAGGCAAGAGCTGAATTATGCTGCTCTGGAGTTTATCGGGGCCAGGTCCAGGGAGGGGCCCTTGGGGAGGGGGGATGATGGCAGCGACTATAGTGAGATCAAAGCCAAATGAATCGCGATCCTTCCCTGATCCCTCGGCTATGCGAGACGCAGTGGCAGCCATACTCCCCTTGCCTCCCCATGTACCTTTCTACTCCAGGGCCATGTACCCCATAAACTGAATAATCTCAACTGGAAAATCTTCCTCATGCGATGACCTCTCGCTTGCTCATTACTCCAGATTCGAAGTACCCGCTCCCCACACACACCTTCTCCATGGAATGCAAGTAACACCACCATATGGGACAACTCAAACTTGCTGGGTTGGAGAATGACTCATTGGACAACATAAATATAGCCCTCTGAATTCTCAGAAATCTCATCAACCAACTCTTGCAATACATGGCCTCAAGTCCCTAATGGATGTTGTGTCAGTTTGATTCATTCATCCATCATCTTCATCCTTATTGTCAATGTTGCCCATCAGTATTGGACATCTGGGCCTCTCCTGGTTCTTGCCTAAGCCTAATTTATACTTGCTGAAAATAACAGATTTTCAGAGCACATGTGTAGTAGCATTGTTGCCTTGAAAACTGGCGAAAAAGTTAAAATTAGGCTTTAGTCATGACTATTTCATTTATATCTGTCTGCTACCATAGTCACTGTGTCTGCTGCCTGTCGAAGCATCAAGGAAAGGGGAGACTGCTCTTTATGTTTTCTTAGCTATATTCTTGATTCTGGGCTGAGAGGAAAGGAGTTTGCTTCTCCTCTCAGTCCAGTTATTTTATTTACATGCCAAGATGTCCCGAGAAGATAATTGTTGCAGATAATGGTCTGCATCCTATTCATACATATTATCTGTGCACTGTAAATCAGTAGCCTTTGATGGTTAATGAAAATGTTGGGAATCTGTCACTGTCATCTCTGTAGGATAAGAAATTAGCAGGTTTTGTACCTTCAGGTGAGCTGAAGACAGACCTTGAAAGTCTGCTCTAGAGCTGAACAGTTTTGAAGAGTGTAAAGCACAGAAATGCAACAAAGAATGTCTTATGCCGATTTCATTCCATCTTTTTTAAGATATCTCCCAAAGCATAGATTTTATGGGATAGGTACCGGAAACACTGAATTACAACACAGCATACTCCAGTGCAGTAGTTGTGCAGCCGGCCTAAATGTATCTCGTTGAGACAATGCGTGTGTGTGCGTGTGTGTATTCAAACAGTGCTGAGAGATCAGAGGACACTGATCAATGGGATCTTAAGGGTGTTTAGAGTCCACTTTACCTGAGACTGCTTCTCAAAGTGTGTTTGTACATGGTTGTGGTTGATGTTGAAAATTGATGCTTTAGGCTTAATTTATACTTTGTTGTATGATCTTTTCAACAATGTCGCTCGACAAAAGTTACATACTGTGTTCAGTTGAATATCTGTACATTTTGTCATGCGAAAAGGTAGTGCAAAACAAAGTATAATATCTGATTTATACTTTGTGTGCCGGTGCTGTGCACTGAAAATAGTATGTATAAGCGTGATGTGTTGTGAGCTTATAGATCAGCTATTTTCAGTGTGAGAAACGTACACGCTAAGTATAACTCAATCTTGAATTATCCTTTATTCTCATGGGTTTGCATCAAATGACACAATGTGAACCAGTTGGCTGTGCTATTCAAAGACACTTGATCAACTCATGTAATGTAATATCAAAGTCACTAATGGTCTAACTAGATAATTATTGTGTTGATAATATATTAATAAGCTGTATAAGAATGGGTAAAGTGATGACAGTATGTAAATACCCTGCATGACTTTTGCTAGCAGGCATATATGTAAGTAATCTATGGACACTATGGACATTGTAATAATAGTCTGTGCCTGCGTGGCAAGTCATTTATTTTGGTGACACAGCCATTTAGTGACTCAACGCTTAAATTATTTCATAACTAGTCATACTACCTGATGTTTGGAAATAGCCACACACTCTAAAATGTGTGTATCAGTCAAGCCAGGAACCTCAGTATCAGTCAGTCAGCTATTATTACCATACTGTATATGACATATATATGAAATGATCAAAACAAACAAACAAACAAACAGCCAATAACCTCTCTATCTCTGAATGCCTCAATGGGCTTTATATTTTTTGTAAACACACTGGAGAAGTATCAAGTATGTATTATCTAATATCTTGTCACATAGTGTTGTAAAGCAAACTTTGTACATTCTATACTTTGTGGTGATCATAATTATTATGAAGAGGATTTTTTTTCTATATCACTGACACAATAATTCTCATCAGGATTTTGCAATCTATCTGCAGATTAGCACTGTTAGTACTTAATGACAATACGATTTCAGTGATATGTTGTTTGCTCGCTTTTTTTTATTTAAAAACATGTGTTTCCTTTCCTCAAGCAAATCCATCTGTCTTCACTTCCATGCAAAGATAAATAAAGTGAAAATCATTAAATGAAAAGGTTTGAAATTAGTATTATGTTTCATATTCTACAAGGGTGGCAGTTGCACCCCCTAGTCTCTAGGTACAAGCAGCTTACTGTACTTATTTTGAGGTATTTTTTACTTTACTATTTCTAATTTTCAATACTGTTTGATTAGTTTAAAAATCCTTAAAATAGCCGATCTACAAGCTCACAACATTGTGAGCTGCTATTTCCAAAGTGCATCTAAGCCTATTGGGCTGACGTGGTTAATGTATGTTTTGTAATAATCAAAATCTACAAAGTAACTACTGTAGTAACTCAAGTTTTCAAATAATTGTAGTGAGGTAAAAGTACAACATTTACCCCCGATATGTAGTCGGGTAGAAGTATAAAGTATTGAAAATTGGAAATACTCCAGTAAAGTAAATCCATTTTCATCCTATAAGATATAATTGGTACTCACTAATGCTTATTAAAATGTGGTAACATTTTTGTCTGCTCACTTTGTGTGTCAGAGAAGGGATGTGGACAGTTCAGAAACCCACCTACCAGTGACATCACCGGTAGGTAATTACAAATTAGATTTAATATTATTTGTATTTTTAATTGGAGAACAATAGCATGCTAACTTCAGTTTCTATTAGCTTGGATTCCATATCGACATGGTCAGGGGGAAAAACTGATTCTGTGTTTTATTAGAAAATAGTATATCGTATGTGTGCATTCCATTAAAGTGTGTGCAGTAGCATATGTTTATGTCAGCATGTTACATTGTCTCTGTATCAACAGTATCCATGTGTGTGCACTCCATCATTCAGGATTATGGATGAGCTTACAGGATTAGAATGTTCCACTAACTGCACAGAGCCTTTAAATAGACCGTCAGATGTAGGCTATAGTAGCAGAATCTTGACGAGGAATCTGCAGTTGAGGACTTCTTCGTTGTGTCTGGCCATCCTCTATATCACGTCTTTCCAGTGGTTGGCACAGGCGAGTGCAGCGGCATTTGGTTCGGCCAGGTCATCTCCAGTGCATTGAGGAGCAGAGATACATCCCATGATGTGGTCCATTGTTTGTTGTTGAGGACTGAGAACAGACCTTTTAAGCGATCAAATTCTGCCCGTAGTGCTAATTTTCAATCCAGCTTTAAGGTAAGGTTAAAAATATTGTTTGGACTCAAATGAAAACCAAATTAATCTTCAGATCTTTTAAATATATATATATTTTTTAATCAATCAAGTCAAACAATCATCAGGGACATTCATAAATTGGTAAAATATGTAACTGTTTTTCTGTAACACAGAGAGAATATTATTATTATATTATTTTGTGTTTTGGGATCGTAAGTGTAAGCCTGTCATGAATATCATTTCCCCACCGATAGTAATTTTGTTTACATCCAGGTATCAAAAAGCCCTGCTATGCCCTCATATAATTTGCTAGTATCCTAAAAAAACGATCATAAGACAAATCCATGCGATTATGGAAATGGCACCCTTGATAGAAGTACAATATACAGGTATGCACTACAGCTGACACAATGCCCACTAATCCTGCCTGCAAATTATCTTTCCCCCCTCCCCAGAAATGGCTGATAGCCTAGGCTTAAGCCTAAGCCTTATGGAGACCCTCAAAGAGTCCATGGAAAACAACAAATTATCAGATGTCAAGGAGGCTGTGGAGGATCTTCTCATCAGCAGGATCAACTTGGCTGTAGTGGGGGACCGTGGAGATGAAAAGATGTCCTTTATCAATGCACTCCATGGCCTCGGGCCTGGTGATGAGGGGTCTGCCCTATCTCCACCCGATACTGACCCAGATTTATTGGCAGTGTACCCCAACCCAAAACATCCTGACTTTCGCCTGTGGGATTTGCCGCCAGTCCCAACCACTTCACCTGTTGCACCTCAGGCATACATGGACCAGGTAAAATTCCTGCGCTATAATGCTGTCTTCATGACATTCACAGAGTCTCCACAACCTAACAGCGTGGCTGTGTTTTTGGAGGCCCGCTCATTACAGCGAGAAACTGTGTACTTTACTCTACTAGCTTCAGAAAACGACACAGAAAATAGCCTGGAGGACAAGAGGAACACCAGTCTGGGGATTCTAAAGGCTGAGGGGGTGGCCCTGCCGAAAATCTACCTAGTGAGACCATCAGCCTTGGAGAAGTTGGACTTCCCTGTCCTGCTGGAGGACATATGCAGGGACCTCCCAGAGATAAGAGCCAATGCACTCCTGCTGGCACTGCCAACCCTCACCTCCACCTTGGTCTCCCAGAAAAGGGATTCTTTTAAAGCACTGGTTTGGGCAGCTGCCTCGCTTTCAGGTGGGGTATCTGCTATCCCTGTTCCCTTGGTGTCATCTATGGTTGATGCCAGTGTAGGAGTGAGGATCCTGAACAAAGCACGGACATCATTATGTCTAGATGATGACTCAATCGAAAGGCTAGCCCGGCAAAGGGGTGTGGACCCAGCAACGCTCAAAGCCTTACGGACCAGTGACCTGTCAGCAGAGGTTACAAAGGGGGGAGTGAAAAAGCGATTGAAGGCTGCAGAGAAGGACTTGGCTTCAGTTTCATCTAAGCTGGTGGCGATGGCTATGCCTAGACAAGCCCGCAGTGCTGGTCGGTCCTTCACTGCCATGCTGCAGGCCCTCAATGGGGCCATCGATGAGATGGCGTCTGATGCTGAGAAGATAGTGGCTGTTGCTATTGGGGAGGAGAAGTGAGGCCTGGCACATGCAATTTATTTTTATGTGATTTTTCATACATTTTGTTTCTTCTTGCTTTTTTCCCCATTATCTGCATTAGCACATAAGACACTTAAATTAAATCAAACACTTTCAAGTTTCATTATTGTCTCTGGAAAAAAACTAAACAATCCAAGGGGCATGACATTAAGTAATTATAAAGTAAGAGCTGATAGCAACATTCAAAAAATCTGCAACGCAAAGTCAAGTTTCAATATACTGTTTGTGAACAATTGTACTGTAACTTACATGCTCACACATGCTGGTCGGTGGGTTGTATTTTTCACTGAAGAGAGGAAGTGTAACTCAGCCAACACTGATGCAGGATATTTAATCAGTGTATATGAAAAAGATATTGTACCACATCCAAGATACTCTTTCCTTGCTTGCATATGTGATGGAAACATTTGTCTCAGTTTCTGAAAAATAAATAAAAATAAGAATGACAGTATTTATTTCACAACTTCACAAGTACAAATTTCACTGCTTCAAAAAACATTATATTATATATTATATAATATTTATATATAATAGTGATATGTAAAATATATATTAATAGTCCGGCAGCCGAGGTGGACGGGTGGGAAATGTGGTATATAGTCTTTTTTATTGGCCTAAAATATTGTCTATATACATTCATGAATCTACTTGCTGACCGACTGAAAGTATTGGGCAATTTTTTGTATAGAGGTTTCTTGTGACCCTACCATTAACATACTATGGCAGGCAAAAATGTCAAACTTTCCTTTTGCTTTAAGTAGCATGTGACATGTCAAACTAGGGTTTTTTTATGATTCTGAATCCATTCCAAGCATTAGTTTTGCACAAAATACACTCCTTGGGCTAAAAAAAGGCCATAGACATCATGACAAATGTAATGAGGTCAGCACATGTTGGGCACATTTGGGCAAGTGGCTATGGCTGCTTTTAGCCCAAGGAGTGTATTTTGTGCAAAACTAATGCTTGGAATGGATTTAGAATCATGAAAAACCCCTAGTTTGACATGTCACATGCTACTTAAAGCAAAAGGAACATTTTACATTTCTGCTAGCCATAGGATGTTAATGGTAGGGTCACAAGAAACCCCTATGAAAAAGATTGCCCAATACTAACAGCTGCTCAGCAAGTGGATTCATGAATGTATGTATACAGACAATATTTTAGGCCAAAAAAAAGACTATACACCAAATTTCCCACTTTAAACAAAAGAAGCCTGTCGGCTGCCAGACTATAAAATGTTTCGATGTGTACAAGGGATTTTTTTAATGGGTTAAATATTAAACTCTAAACGCAAACTTTCAGTTCAAATATGAAAGTCTCAAGTAGCCTATATCAACTCTCCCTATAGTAGATCGACTCTGGTCTCAATACGCTAAATATAATTGTGACTTGAGTCTAGATTTAAATCCAAGTGACAAATTCTTGAATTCATAATTCACTTGAATCCCTGCTCTGCTACAGTACTACTTCAACCTGTGCACAACGGCAGGCAATCCCTGCCAGACCATCTTTGAGTCATGAAGAAGTTCCTGTTGTAGGCAGCGTTGAAAGGAATTGAAAGGTTACGCTTTATATATGGGCAACTGGCAGCCCGGTTGCCACACATGGCCCCTACCGTCACTTAATTTGGCCCGCAGGTTAACATTGGAATATTGATAAATTATTAATTTCAACTGTTTCAATTCCAAACATGCAAACATGACCTGCTTTAATTACTTATTACTAATATAAATCTATATTAGTAGCTTAATTAATGACTAGTATTACATTTTATTGTCTTTTTTATGTCCAATGTATTTGCAATTAAGTTCATAAGTTAACATAAGTAAACTAAATGCATTTGAAATTAAATAAAACGTTTACTTTTCCAATTTAAAAATGGCAAAAAAGTATTCAGGATTCCAGTTAAAACATAGCGAAAAAAGGTAAAATACAGAGATGAGAGGTTTCTGCCTGACAATGTGGCCCTCTGGACTGGATTGAGTGTGGAAATATGGCGGCCCCTCTCCAACATCAAGGTCCCCCCCCTGCTTTATAAGACCATAATGGAAACAAGTCCCCAGGACTGCTTTTTGTGTTATCCTTACTGACTGCACTTGAATGAAGTATTCTACAATGGCTCAAACTATAATAACACCATGGCCAGATTTCAACTAGGAAGATGATGGACAGGACAGGACACAAGCACAACCTCACTCCTGTCCTGTCATTCGCACACACCACCAGTAGATGGCAGTGTGATCATGTTTTTCTGATTCTGAAAGCTTTGAGCACTGCATCAGCATACTAGTCTGGTGTTGTGTTCTTGGCTTGCTTTACTGACAGTCTCTAGTATACATTGTTGATGTCCAAAGTTCCTACTGTGGTGTTGTGTTACTGAGCTTGCCACAACTCCACGGTTAAAGTGATCGAGCTCGACTACCATTTCCTTAGATATGTGGCTGAACACATTCGATATCCTTCCCGGGACACTCAGTGAGGGCAATTTTATTGACGTTGTTGACTATTTCAGGTAAGAAGACACACACACACACACACACACAGTGTGAGTGAGAGATTTTAAATGACACCATGTGAGGACAAGTGTGTGTGTGTGCCAATTGTATAAGTTATGTTTATCGTATGGTGTTGTGTAATGTGTCAATGTGTTATTTCAGGTCCTGGCCGAACAAGCGGCAAAGGCTAGTGGAGCGGAGGCACATCGGTTGGCTGACCAGGTGGCGGCTCTCGAGAGACAACAACAGCAAGACGTTGCGAGACAGGTTGCGGCTGACAGGTCGCACGATCAGATGATCCAGCTGATGATGATGATGATGCAGAAGTTGGAGATGCAGAAGATGCCTGTACCTCATGACAGCAGCTGTACAATTTGTTAAAGAAGCTGCTAAAGAGCAGCTAATGATAAATTAATTAGAGAACTGTCTGAATGCTATGCAACATGTGCAGTAAGAGCTTTAAGTTTTGGCAGGCTCCCAGAGGCAAAAAGTGAAGGTGATCTCCCCCCGCCTCATGCAACGTTTCGCACACGCAAACCCCCCAAATATGTATAAAATGCCCTCTGTGCCCCTGAGTTTTGGTCAATGTACTGTATCATATGTTAAACAGTTTATTGTGAATTGCGGTAATAAGTAATGGGATAATCAATCTATGTATTATAACTAGAGGCCTGTATATGTAACTCTGACAAATTCAAAACAGGGACTAAGTAGCTATAAACTAGAAAAAGTGCCCTTCTGGGCACAGGTCTCCACCAGGAGACCTGTGTTTAGGAGCAAATGTTTAGGAGCAATATAAACGTGTGTGTGTGTGTGTGTGTGTGTGTGTGCGTGGGTGGGTGGCTTGGCCACCACTGATTTGAAAACTGTCAAGTGGCATTTCTTCCAAAGCCTAGTGGTAATACGCTTGCACAGTTTCACCACAATCGGACGCTGCGTTGAGTAGTTGTGGCGATTTGTACAAAACGGGTACAAAGCGGGCTACTCCTGAAAAGTTTAGAAGCCAATCGTAGCCAATGAGGGTGGATTATGAGAAATCAAACAAACCCGTCTTGATCACATGACTATGGAGAGCATGTGTACCGATTTGTGTGAAATTTGGATAAAATCTGAAGAAGTAATATTAGAAAATGTGTTTTACATATGTCGGCCTCCTGGTGGCGCTATAAAGAGCAGATGTGAAAAATTCCAGGAAAAGGTTTTTCCTTGGCCTCTAGGGAGTTGGCATACAAAGTTATCCACAGATCCGTGCAGTTAGAGGTAAAAACACTTTTCGGCCAGTTATAGCGCCACCATGAGGCTGAGTTGAAAATGTTCATGTGGCATTTCTTCCTCGGCCTAGTGGGAATGTGCGTGCACAATTTCACGGAAATCACACAATGTGTTCATGATTTGCAGCATTTTGTTTGAAACTGAGCACTCCTGTGAACTTTGGAAGCCAATCTTAGCCAATCAGGATGGAGTCTGACAAATCTGAAAGACCTGTTTCGTTGAATGGCTCTAGAGAGACTGTGTACCAATTTGCGTGATGTTTGGAAAAAATCTGTAGGTGTACTGTCCAAAAACTTGACGGACAAGCCTGGTGGAGACAATATGACTGACGAGCTGAGTTGTCGGTACCCGGATTTGAACTCACAACCTTGTGGTCTGAAGGCACGAGCTCTACCAACTGAGCTAAAGCTGGGGAACACTAGACTGTAAGAGGGGAGGAAGAAGAAAAATGGAGGGGGAAGAAAGAAAAGAGAAGAAAGAAGAGAAAAGGAGAGAAAACTTGAGAAAATGGAAGGGAATGGATGCAATTCTAACTCAGCTTCATGTACAATCCTGCTGCAAGCGATAATGTATCCGAATATTTTCAAAAAGCACTGAAATGTTAAAACTAGCGTTTCTAGGAAGGGGAAGTACGGATCCCAGTGTCACCAGTTCAAGCCCCGCTTTAAGCAAACTGTATGAGTAGACTTTACAGCAAACGTTCAGTGTCCCCGGTTCAAGCCCCGCTTTAAACAAAACTGTATTGAGTAGACTTATGACAGCAGTGAATGGCAAACGTTTAGCATTGGATTCAGAGTGATTTCACGTAACTGCTACAGTCAACCAAATTATTTTTCTCTGCAGGGGGTCAAGTATGCGTTTACTGAACGTCATCATTCATCAGCATGCTCACATATAGTTATATATCTGCTGTCTTTGCATAAACACCTTGGTTCCTGCTTTAAGGATAATGTTTGATCATTTCTTCAGTTTTTTTAAGTCCCATTTTGTAAAACCCAAGTTTAAAGCATACAATTCTGTATTGTGTAGGCCATTCTGTAGCTCATTATTAAATGTGACAATTGTTATTGAGTCATAACAAATCTTTCAAATATCACTTAATCAAATTAAAGTAACCTACCACCATTATGACTTACACTAAAATACAGTAGCATACACATACCCTATCCCATCCTATTCACACAGGAGGCAAATCAATTCTAATTACTATATAAAATATATGAACCATGTTAGGTTATTATTAATACAAGTAAACATTATATGGACAGGGTTTGAGCCACTGCAATTTCCTGACATTTGGACATCACCCTCTAGTCTAGTCCTAGACAGACCCTCTAGATTTAGTCAAACAGACGTGAGTTGCACTGTACTTGCAGTTGAAAAAACAACTCAAGTAGGCTTACCGTGCAATACAGGTCTGTTTTCTGAGCGCATTTCCTGATAATGATGACTTAACCCTAGCCACGGGCGTTTTGTTAAAAAAACAAAAACAAACAATAAAGGCTGGGCATAGGAATGAAGTCTAGGAGTGAACCTGTTTTTTGCTAACCATTTTGTCAGCTGTTTTCGCTGGAAAAGGTGTATCCGCCCCTGTAGAGCAGAAAGCACAGTGGCCTGGCAGTTAGCCATGGCACGTTGTCAGCCCAACAATCAGGTACACCTCCTTCCCCTTCGCCTTCTTGAGAATCTTATCTTTTCTGTGGAATCTCTTCACCTCTGACTTCCCAGTAACTGACAAAGTCGATGCGTCACCATATGTCACTGCCAGGTCATTTAAGGCCACACCAAATCTCGTCTTCAGTATAGTATAAACTATAAACTAAGTATAAAAGTTATTTTCAGTCTGTCCTATATGTAATGGAAACTGATATTCTCTCTCAAGTTCTCCTTGTGACATGCTGTATCTTAGGGGGGAAGATTTCCAAATGTACGTACCGTATATGACATAAGATTCTGAAAATGAGCCGTGGATGGAAAAGTTCTTTAAAGGGGTGCCCTGAGTTCAAAGGATTTGAGAACCACTGCCATAAAGTATATGGAGTTCCAGACATTCGTAACAGGGGAGGCGGTGGGTCAGGGGTAGAGTGTCTGGATGGGAACCGCAAGGTTGCCAGTTCGAACCCGGGCTCCCCCAGAGTTACTGTCGAACTGTTCTTGAGCAAGACACTGAACCCCTAATTGCTCCCGATTAACCCCTAATTGCTAGTTGGTGCCTTGCATGGTTTCCGCTGCCATCGGTGTATGAATGTGTGTGTGAATGGGTGAATGTAATGCACAATCTCTGTAAAGCGCCTTGGATAAAGGCGCTATATAAATGCACCATTTACCATTTACCTGACTCGATCATGGTGGTATCCATAACAACTAGTGGACAGGACAACTACAGCAACCTATCCAACAATGGTATACTGTGAAGACTAAACAAAACAGACAAAATAAAAAGTTTTCTGAAATCCTTCAAATATTTATATAGCAAAATCATTTTTTTAATACTGTACATACTGTACAGCACCCCAAGATGGGTTCCCATCCAGAAGGGTTAGAACACCAAAAGGGGTTCCCGCCCAGAATGGGCGGGAATAGACAACATAGATCAAATCATCAATTCAACACTGGGGTTTTGGATTTCACTAATTGGATCAGAAGCTACAGATGGTGCTTCCATTGCAAGAGGGCCACTTAGCTGCAACGTTGAGGGGGTTTGTGGCTGTGTATCATAATTATAGAGACGTTCTACGTCAGCTAAACTAGTTTTAGTTTTGGCAAAAGGTAGCTTGAATAGTTGTGGTTTGCCATGCCAAGCCAAGGCATGCCGTTCGAACAATGGGAAGAAAAAGTATCACGAAAACTAACGCTTCTCACGAAAACAAATGCTTCTCACGAACACGAATGCTTCTCACGAACACGAATGCTTCTCACGAAAACAAGTGCTTCTCACAAACACAAATAGGCCTACTTCTCACGAAAAGGTAGGATCTACCATAGAATCTACCTTTTCTACCTGACCTACCAGTAGATCACAAAAGCTGTGCAGGTAGACCACATGACATGCCCCTAAATGCCCCTGCTTAAAGCAAATATTAAAAGTCCATAGACTTGGCTGCCACATGAGTCATGATGTCATGTTTGAATGCCATATGTCATTGAGTGACTTCTGCCTCTCAAAAAGTGTGGACACCCCTGACCAGAGCCACAAAAGGCTCTGGTCAGGCTCTGCCAGTGGCCCTAATGAGGCCAACTCCTTTCACCTGGGCCAGGCTCTGCCAGTGGGCCTAATGAGGCCAACTCCTTTCACCTGGGCCAGGCTCTGCCAGTGGGCCTAATGAGGCCAACTCCTTTCACCTGGGCCAGGCTCTGCCAGTGGCCCTAATGAGGCCAACTCCTTTCACCTGGGCCAGGCTCTGCCAGTGGGCCTAATGAGGCCAACTCCTTTCACCTGGGCCAGGCTCTGCCAGTGGGCCTAATGAGGCCAACTCCTTTCACCTGGGCCAGGCTCTGCCAGTGGGCCTAATGAGGCCAACTCCTTTCACCTGGGCCAGGCTCTGCCAGTGGGCCTAATGAGGCCAACTCCTTGCACCTGTGCAATTTCCAGCCTCTGCCTCAGACCATTGAGGCTCAACCAATCAGGCTCTGCCAGTGGGCCGAATTTATTGCCAACTACACTTCTCGCAGTCTGTTTGCACACTTCTCACAGCCAGGTTGCACTCTTCACACACAGGCACACAGCCACAGAGATCTCCAGCTATGTGCTGTCTGAAATGCATCCAGGCTGGCAACAAACCATCGTTGACAACAAACCATTGTTGCACATAGCCGACACAGCAAGACACGTCTAAAATTGAGGACTTTCGTTTATTAAACTCCCAAGTTGCATCGTTCCCAAATAGACCGGTGGGCGACGGGCACATACAGGTCTAGTGTTATAAATGTTGTTGTTGAGTATGGGTCCCCAGCATGTAGAAAATGCCGGATGCTAACTTGCATATGTTGAGCAATTTTCAGGATTGGCATAATATGTGACCATACTATTAACAACCTATAGAAGGCAAAACATTCAACATTTCATCATGCTTTATGTATCAAAACCCCGGAACATAATCTAAAATCTAATCTAAAAGTCTGTGTGTGTGTGTGTGTGTGTGTGTGTGTGTGTGTGTGTGTGTGTGTGTGTGTGTGTGTGTGTGTGTGTGTGTGTGTGTGTGTGTGTGTGTGTGTGTGCGCGAGTGTGTGTATATGTGTGTTGGCATTAAAGCAAACAAACTATCTGCCGTCCTCACCTGATGTAACTGACAACTAGTGTTGATGATCAGTTACTGGGAAGTCAGACCTCAGGAATTTTCCACCGAAAACGGGAGTTAGATTCTGTTGTGTACGTGCGTGGCCTATGAACACATCAGTTTTAAATCACTCGAGTGTGATCTTGTTTTTTTTTGTTTTGTTTTGTTTTGTCAACGCAGGTTGTGAAATCAGCACACACACCTCTTGCTCTGTGTGGCTGTGTGTTTTGTGGATAAAGTATTAGGTAAATGTTGCTTCGTTCTTTGTTTTAGGTTCCTGCTCAGCCCTGCTCACTTAGCAGCACTTCAGATTAAATTGTCTTCACTAACTTGTATGCCACAAACAATACTGGAATAAACTTTCATATTGGCATTAAACACCTTTGACTTAGTTAGTTAGTTAGTTAGTTTAGTTGTCTCGGTCATTTATCACATCTGTTGTACATACAATATACAAAGGTTTGTGTTTTACAATTGACCAAAAAGGAAAGGGCTGAAGCCGAAGCTTATTATGCCCACCTTATTGACAATTTACTGAATTATTACATAAAAAGGAAAACAAAAGCCAAAATAAGGAAAACAAGATTCAAGGTTGTTGCACTTATAAAATGGAGTGAAAAGAAAAACAATGCTGGACGTTACATTTTTGACAGAAAAAGCATTTCCAGATTTATTGATACATGATTGATGAGAAAATGATGACAGTTTTCTAGTATTAATTAACCCTTACCCCCAAATAATATTAATATTGCTCTCAATAATTCCAATAATATTATTATTGTCATTATTATTATGTGTGTATATATATATATATGTGTGTGTGTTTATATGTGTGTATGGGTGTGTGTACGTGTGTTCACATAAAAAAGCGTGTGTGTGTGTGTGTGTGTGTGTACATGAACGAACACACACACACACACACACACACACACACACACACACACACACACACACACACACACATACACACGTACACAAAGTGGTTGCCTCGTACACATGAATATATTGTCTATGATTTGTTGTATGCATGTGTATTCCCCCATACACACACCCATATACATACAAATACCTTAACCCACACACACGTGCTCGCATGCACGCATACGGGATACTATATACTATGCAATCATCACCACCATACTACCGCCATATAATTAGAGTGATTCTATATATTTATCAATTACCATTGCTATATATCTTCTCTTAAATGTTATGATGGAGTTGCTCAATTTGAGTTCGGTGCCTAGTTTGTTCCATAGGTTCACCCCAATGGCAGATAAACTTCTCTCTTTGATATTGGTTTGTGATATATATATATATATTTTTTAATTCCGATTCCCCTGAGTTCGTACATGCTTTCCCTGGGCTTAAACAACTCCTGCATGCTGACTGGAAGCGACTTACATTATTTTTGCCGTGTTGAGGTTGACTAAATCTTCAAATTTCAACGTGCGGTTTTTAATGAATAATGGTGCATAATAATCGGCCCGGTTGACAATTCTTATTGCTTTCTTTTGTAGGATAGAAATAGGGTGTATTATAGTTGTATATGACTTTATATGACTTATTTAAACAACAACCCTATACTAGTTCCGTACTGGTCTGTGTCAGTTCTTCTTCTTCTTCTTCTTCTTCTTCTTCTTCTTCTTCTTCTTCTTCTTCTTCTTCTTCTTCTTCTTCTTCTTCTTCTTCTTCTTCTTCTTCTTCTTCTTCTTCTTCTTCTTATTATTATTATTATTAATAATAATACCATTAATGCCATTATTATTATTACCCTTATTATATATTATTATTTCTAACATACTGCAATCATGTATTTCCATATTTCTTGTTTACAATCATGTTCTGGGTGTTTTATTTGTTGTATTGTTGTGGGAAATATGTATAGTATATTGTTCCATGCTAGTCTGTCTGGTCGTGTTTGTGAGCAATGACAACTTGGCCTGAAAGCCTGTCTTAATCCAATCAACCCTTTGATCAAGCTGTATGTAAAAGACCATGTCACACCTATTGTTTGTTATGAGACCCTGCTGGGCCTGAATAGGTATCACTAGGTAGTTCCCGTCTCAGGAGGGGGGCGGACAGCCAAGACAGTCAGGGCGTCTCTGTATTGTATTGTACCTTTGTGAAAACCTCATGTTTATCTGTGGACTTGCTTCTGGGGTATAAGAGAGGACTTACGGAGAAGCTGAGGAAGGCTAGTGGGATGGAGACGACGAGAGAGAGATGTACTGAGAGAGAAAGTTTGAGTGATACAGGCTAAGCCTGGTGGACTGAGAGATGTTGTTTGCTCGTTGCTGTTCTTCTGAATAAACTTCTAAGATATACATTCACCCGGATGGACATATATTATTTCCATAACAGTATGTTTATTGCATTGTTATTTATACTGTGCTAAATAAATCTATACTACTAAATGACAACGTAAGACGTTATCGGGGTGATATAATCACTTCACATGAGTGTGATTATTTTGTGCTGCGCCAGCACATGATTGATTGATTGATTGAATTATTGATTGATTGATTGATTGATTGATTGATTGATTCATTCATTCATTGATTCATTCATTCATTGATTAAAATGGATAGTAGTAGTAGTGGAGTATTTAGCTGGGGGCGGATGTGGAATGAATATGGGTCTTTCCTGGGTCTTTCCTGTTGTTAATGAATGTAAGGATTCCAAAATTCTGTAATATGTATTGTTGTTGCTGTACATCCCATGACCTCTTCTGTTTTATTCTGTTTTTTGTTTTTGTTTTTTCTGTTTTCTTTTTATTTTATTGTTTGCCTTGTGTGTCTTTTATGTCTTACATATTCAAAAATTCAAAAATAAAGAGTTAAAACAATAATAATAATTGTATTAACAGTTTGCAGAGTGGGTACAGTCCAAGGAAGGTACAGGTCAATACAATAACTGCTAAGAGGATAAAACCAGAAAAAGCACTAAGACTCGGGTCCTCATCAGGGTCCTCCAGGTCTGAGGGTGGATTCTGGGGATCTATCACTGACATTCTGTTGCCTTTTATACCGTTGGATATAGTGCTTGATGCTATAGCCAACTTGGAGTCTATGATGTCAGACTTACATTATGTAAGTCTCCATACAGAATGGGTGACACCCTATAGGGTGCCGTGGAACAACAGCACTTCAGTATAATCACGTAGACCCTCTAGATTTAGTCAAACAGACGTGAGTTGCACTGTACTTGCATCCTACAGTGTAGATGAAAAAACAACTCAAGTAGGCCAGGTCTGTTTTATGAGCAAATTTCCTGATAATGATGACTTAACCCTAGCCACGGGCGTTTTGTTAAAAAAAAGAAAAGAAAAAACAATAAAGGCTGGGCATATGAATGAAGTCTAGGAGTGTTTTTGCTAACCATTTTGTCAGTTGTTTTCGCTGGAAAATGTGTATCCGCCCCTGTAGAGCAGAAAGCACAGTGGCTGGGCAGTTAGCCATGGCACGTTATCAGCCCAAACAATCCTCCTTCCCCTTCGCCTTCTTGAGAATCTAATCTTTTCTGTGGAATCTCTTCACCTCTGACTTCCCAGTAACTGACAAGGCCACACCAAATCATGTCTTCACCCAAAAATAGCCGATCTACAAGCTCACAACGTGGTGATGCGTTATATCCTGGGGTTCAAGTGGTTAAACGTATAAAAGTTATTTTCAGTCTGTATAATGGAATCTAGTATAATGGAAACTGATATTTTCTCTCATGTTCTCCTCGTGACATACTGTATCTTAGGGGGAAAGATTTCCAAATGTACGTATATGACATAAGATTCTGATAATGAACAATGTGCCGTGGATGAAAACGTTCTTTAAAGGGGTGCCCTGAGTCCAGAGGATTTGAGGACCACTGCCATAAAGTATATGGAGTTCCAGACATTCTGTGACGGGGTCTGACTCATGGTATCCATAACGACTATAATGGGCAACTATAGCAACCTATCCAACAATGGTATTGTGAAGGCCTTTTTAACAACGCTAAACAAGACAAACAAACACAATAAAAGTTCCAGACAGTAAGTACAAGAAAAAGATCCATAATATGATATTATACACTACATGAATAAATATGCATTGTCTATTCTGAAGAAAACCTGCATATTGAGTCTTGGAAGAAATCCACTGTATAGGCCTACTGGCAGGTGGCATTAAATGTGGCATCATGGTCCAATATTCACTGTATACTATTACTGGCAGCTGGCAGTCCTGTCCTCTAGATTATATATAATATTATACACAGTATTATAATAGCCTACTTATATTATGAATTATATATCATTATATTTCCGCTTCACTTCGGTTAGCGATTATGTCACGTTGCTGCATTGATGCAGAATCGTGCATGGCCGAATGTTGATGCATTGCTGATTATTTTTGACACCACTACATATCAAGGGTCCATTGTGCTAAATCCTATAGGACTGTAGGTGTTAGTTAAGCGACGTGACGTGACGTCATTACCAGAAATCAAATCTTCAATGCAACACTGGGGTTTTGGAACTTGCTACAGACGGTGCTTCCATTGCAAGCTGCAACGTTGAGGGGGTTTCGTGGGTGTGTATCGCTCTGGATTAAGAGCGTCTGCCAACTGTCTAAATTGTAATTGTATTCACACTGGCAGACCAAATAAGATCTAGATTGGAATCAGATCAACTCTGAATCTGAACAGCAGTAAAGCACATTGTTTTATTCTGTCCCCCCCCCCCCCCCCAACGGCTAGACTAATCGAGCAGTTGAGACGAAGAACCATCTAATTCCATAACAATTATCCATAATGAGGCGACAGCGCTATAAGCGCTACCGACTGTGCCACCGTGCCTCCAGCTGTCTACTCTGACCTACAAGACCACAGCGGGTCAAATTGTAACAAGCTGTGAGTTTGTAGATCAGCTATTTTAAGTTTTCTCCATCCATGATTATGGTTATAATGGATATATAAACTAACAAACATGCCTGTCCTGTCCTGTCAGGCATGCCACATAGAAGAGGTTGTTGTGGCACCGAGTGCCACCACGTGGACTAGATGATTTCAGATTTCACTGACAGGATTGAACTGTGTAGTCTCTCAAGACAGACTGTTGACTAACAACAGGGGTCGCTGTTTTCCCGGTATTAGCCGATGGGTTTCAGATTGAACTGTGTGTGCTGTGTCTTGACTTAATGTGTAACAGCAAGTAGTAACCTAGATTAGTACTTGGATAATATTATAATCCTTACAATTTGACCTAATACTGCAATCACAATTGATAATAATATTACAATGACATGTAGGCCTACATAAAAATCACATATCATAGGTTAAAGCTAAGGTGGCTAAGAGTGTTTATTTTGAACAAGGTAAAATATGATTTAGACATGAGTATAGTGAGGATGTTGTATTGTGTGATGGTTTTACCATATTTTATTTACTGTTTGGAAGTGTGGGGCAACATGTAGAAGAGTAATATCACTTGTTTGTTCATGTTACAAAAACATTTATGAAAAGATTTCAGAGCACATACAACAGTCTTTTTATGTTATCAGCCTTGATGAAAATTATGGATTTAGTTGAACTACGAACATTATTAGTTGTGTAGAAAGCGAAAAACTGTTTAATTGTTTAATACCAGAACAGCTGCAGAAGTTATTTGAGTTTAGCTCGGAGGAGGACCTCGTCGACTAAAACTAAGGCGGAAAATGTTCATCGACTACCTTTTTTCACTGGGAAACTAAATGGAAACTAAATGAAAACTAAGCTATGGTGACTAAAACTATAAGACTATACTGACAATTTCGTCAACAAATAAAAACTAGACTAAAATGTTAGGAAGGGACTAGTGGACGAGAGATCCAGTATAAGTCATTTTACACTTGGTTGCATGCTGAAAATAGCAGATCTACAAGCTCACAACGCGTCGCGCTGCGACACAGGAGTAGACAGGTGCAATTATGGTTTGACCCCAAAAAAATTGCAACAGAAGGTTTCTCAACTGTTTTGTGTAGTATTAGGTGTCCTTAATAACATACTAAAAGTTTACCAAAGTTTGACCATGCGAAAGGTGTCATTTTCAAGATGGCCGCCGCCAGTTCTTAAAAGACCATTACTCATCCATTATTCATCCTAGACAAGTAATTTTGGTGTCTAACCCTATGTTTTAGTTATGTAGGAATCCAATTAGCTTATATAAATTAGAGTTATGATTATAATAACTAGTGTATTTGAAAAAGTGGTTATAAGGTGGTTATAAGTGGTTTTAAAGGTTCAAAATGAACGCTTTCCAATATAAATTTACATTTATCCTTTTTCCACGTGCCATAATGCCCATCATTGGTGATTTTACTTGTAATTCAAATTATGTTGAAGCTTTCAACAATTTACTTAAGGAATAAATGCATTATTACTGTGTGGTACTGTGAAATTAGTCAAAACAGGGCCGCCACGTGAAGGCTCAGTACCGCTAACCCCTATTTTTTTTTTTTGCTTTTTTCATACTACACCGTTCTATTTCATGGTTTCTGACCATGAGAGACTCAATGGAATACCTATTTTTATTATTGGGTGTGTCTGGACCCTTATTGTGCATATTTACAAGATGGTGGCTACCCGAAATAGTGCTTTACCATGATTTCTACCATGATTGTTGACTGTTTTGACAAACACAAGCAATATTAATCCATTGGCTAAGATTCATGGCACAGAAGGAACATATTTTCTTGAGCTTGCATATTGTCAAAATGGCTGCAAACATGAAAAAGAAAAGAGACATTACATTTCCTGTCAGATCCTATTACCCAGGGGGGCAAACCACCCCTTTTTGGATACCTGCATTTGCCATAACATCAAAGGTTGACCACCAGAAATATCTATGACCCAATAGAATCACAACCTATATGGACACACCGGTCAATTTCTTTGCTGGAAATGCAATATGGCCACCACAATATTAGCCCCCATTAGCCTATAATGCAGGTGAATAGGGCAACATTTTTAACTGAGGGATATTTCCACGAAACTTCACAGGTTGATCAATGATATGAATACCATAATGGTTTGTATTGGAAGTTTCCATGATATCCAATATGGCCACCACAATACTAGCACCCAGAAAATAGGTTTGGCTTCTGAACCAGATGAGCTATAAATACAAACTCATGGTTTCTAACCACGAAAGATATTATTGTTCTGGGGTGTTTCTTTGCAGAAAGACATCCCTCTGGCTGTATTTTGGTTTTGTTCTACTGTTTGTTGGAATTTCCTCTGTTTATGTTAACAATCATCCCTGGCAGGGACGTGCATCGCTGAGTATGGATGGTCTCTCAGTGACGGGAATGCAGTCCCCTGTCCATCTACAGAGCCAGCCTGGCCTATGTCAATGAACAAGACAATATCATGTAGCTGTATCAAAGGTTGCCAGAAAATCTGTTCATGTGCCAGGGACTGGAGACAAGATGCAGCAGGGGCTTCACTCCATTGCTGACTGGGAATGTCTCAGATGCATGCATCATTCTGTGTGCTCTTTATGGGCCCAAAACCACTGGCTCAACTCCAGACCACTCCTCTGACAAGTGTCCTGCTCACTGACAAGAGTGACATCCTAGCACACTGGGAAGAGCACTTCAGTGAGGTGTTGAGAGTCCTCAATTTCCGAAGAGGATATTGCCACGATACCCCAGCTGCCAATCAAAGCTGATCTGGCTGACCCCCCCCCCCCACCAGTGCAGAGACAGTGAAAGCACTCCAACAACCCACTTCTGGAAAGGCACCAGGAGGTGATGGGTTGCCTGCAGACATCTACAGGAATGGAGGCATGGCACCTGTACCAGGTAATCTGGATAGGGGGAAGTCCCTCCAGACTTCAAGGACGCATCCATAGTGCATGTTTACAAGAGGAAAGGGGACAGGGCATACTGCGATAACCATCATGGTATAGCCCTCCTGAGTCCTGAACATCACAGTAAAGATCTTAGCAAGAATCATCCTCAACCGGCTAATCAGCCATGCTGAGAATGTTGTCCCTGGATCCCAATGTGGTTTCCACGGAGGCAGAGGTACCTGTAACATGATCTTTTCCATTTGCCAGCTGCAAGAAAAGTGCAGAGAGCAGAAGGGTCTCTATATGGTGTTTGTCGACCTCACCAAGGCCTTTCACACAGTCAATCGTGAGGGCCTGTGGCAGATCCCTGGCAAGTTTGGCTGTCCAGGGACATTGATCTCTCTCATCGCGTCCTTTCATGACAGGATGCCAGCCAGAGTCCAAGATAATGGTGATGCATCCCCAGTCAGGAATGGAGTGAAGCTCCTGCTGCATCTTGTCTCCAGTCCCTGGCACATGAACAGATTTTCTGGCATAGGCCAGGCTGGCTCTAGATGGACAGGGGACCATCACTGAGAGACCATCCATACTCAGTGAAGGGATGTCCGGCTTGGCGATGCACGTCCCTGCCAGGGATGATTGTCAACATAAACAGAGGAAATGCCAACAGAAACAGTAGAACAAAACCAAAATACAGCCAGAGGGATGTCTTTCTGCAAAGAAACACCCCAGAACAATAATACTTAATAGAGGGAAATTATGGCTAAAATATTTACAGTATATATCTCTCGTGGTTAGAAACCATGAGTTTGTATTTATAGCTCATCTGGTTCAGAATTTAGAGCCAAACCTATTTTCTGGGTGCTAGTATTGTGGTGGCCATATTGGATATCATGGAAACTTCCAATACAAACCATTATGGTATTCATATCATTGATCAACCTGTGAAGTTTCGTGGAAATATCCCTCAGTTAAAATTGTTGCCCTATTCACCCACATTATAGGCTAAAGGGGGTTAATATTGTGGTGGCCATATTGGATTTCCAGCAAAGAAATTGACCGGTGTGTCCATATAGGTTGTGATTCTATTGGGTCATAGATATTTCTGGTGGACAACCTTTGATGTTATGGCAAATGCAGGTATCCAAAAAGGGGTGGTTTGCCCCCCTGGGTAATAGGATCTGACAGGAAATGTAATATCTCTTTTCTTTTTCATGTTTGCAGCCATTTTGACAATATGCAAGCTCAAGAAAATATGTTCCTTCTGTGCCATGAATCTTAGCCAATGGATTAATATTGCTTGTGTTTGCCAAAACAGTCAACAATCATGGTAGAAATCATGGTAAAGCACTATTTTGGGTAGCCACCATCTTGTAAATATGCACAATAAGGGTCCAGACACACCCAATAATAAAAATAGGTATTCCATTGAGTCTCTCATGGTCAGAAACCATGAAATAGACACCGAGTTTGCATTTCTAGCTCATCTGGTTCAGAAGTTAGAGCCAAAACCTATTTTCTTGGTGCTAATATTGTGGCGGCCATATTGTGGCGGCCATATTGGATTTCATGGAAACTTGCAATACAAAAAATGTTCGTATTCATATCATTGATCAACCTGAGAAGTTTCGTGGAAATATCTCTCAGTTTAAAATGTTGCCCTATTCACCCCCCATTATAACTAATAGGGGCTAATATTGGGGGCGGCCATATTGGACTTTCACAACAAAATTGACCGAGTTGTCCATATAGGTTGTGATCCTAGGGGGTCATAGATATTATTTCTGGTGGACAACTTTGTATGTTATGACAAATGCAGGTCAACCCCCTTTGCCCCCTGGGTATATCCTTTTAACTTGAAATGGGTGTCCATTTCAGAGAGTTTTAATAGAGTAAAATATAAAATATTGGATTTCACAATGATCTGATTCTATCTCTGCCATTTTGACAAGTCCAATGGATTCACAGGCCTCAAAAACATAGGGTTAGACACAAAAAATACTTGTCTACGATAAATAATGAAGGAGTTAGGCTATTTTAATGATTTTTTGGCCATCTTGGACGCCATCTTGAAAATAACACCTTTCGCATGGTCAAACTTTGGTAAACTTTTAGTATGTTATTAAGGACACCTAATACTACACAAAACAGTTGAGAAACCTTCTGTTGCAATTTTTTTAGGGTAAGGTGCCTTTTTTTCATATATGCCCTCACCTAGAGAGCCTATGAATGTGGCCACATGTGCCTGACCACTAGGCCAGCGGGCACCCGGCTCAGTCACTGTTGAGAATGGCTTGATTCGTTATTGAATGCATTAAAGAATTGCACATTCGCCTTAAACCTATACAAAGGAAGAAGAAATATGGCGTGGCAAATGAACAAAGCTGTCGTTTTGTGGTGAGCTTTAGCCTGGATCCAGCCCAAAGACCCCGCCCACTCTCTGAGTGGACTGCGTCTCTTGGTCTGGTGTTGCACTAGGTGCTGCCTCACTATCTAAAGCATAGATATATATAAACACTAGATGGCTCAAGGCGGAGTTTCTGACGTCGTTCATCCGGCAGCCATCTTACTTCGGGGCTACAGTACAGTATGTTCAATGGCAGCTCAAACAGAAACAGTCATAACTCGCTCAAATCTTGACGGATTTACAAACGGGTTGGTTTATTACAAACGTTGTCAACGTGGCTATGATTCAGGACGATTATCTGCTTAATTTATGTTTTTTCTATGAACGTCGTATAAAAGCATATAAGTATGCGGACGTCTCTGACGTTTATAACAAACCAAACCGTTTGAAAATCGGTTGAAAATTGAGCAAGTTATGGTCAATTAAGAGTACATGCCCCATAGACACAATGTTATGTGTCCCGAGGTAAGATGGCCGCCACGTAACGACGTCGCTCTCCATTGGCCAACAGCGCGGGTGAGCTATCTAGAGTTTATATATATCTATGATCTAAAGAGCCGCGCAGAGACTGAACTGGCGCGAAGCTCCGCCCCCCCAGCTATTCATGTCAGTGGAAGTTGCTCAGTGGCGTTTTGAAGCACCCGGAAGACTGCCGGAAGTACCGTCTCAGAACGTCTACTTCCGCATTTGACCACCAAATTTTGGTGGTCAAATGCGGAAGTGCAACTGAGCGCTCAATGTTAAAGCCCAGCTGCACGGGGTTTCCCGGTCATGAATCCACGGGTCCGCCTGTAGTCCCTCCTCCTACCACTAGGGCCCAGTGCTTCAACGTTGAATAGCCTTATTGGCCCCTTGGTTCTCGGCTGTGCTCAGCTTCTTTTTCCGCGTTTTTAGACAGCTGGTGGATGGAAATTAAGCTCCACCTCCGCGGACGACTTGCGCGACGGCCAGATTCCCGGAAACGCTCTCCTCCGCGCAAGTCGTCCGCGGAGGTGGAGCTTAATTTCCATCCACCAGCTGTCTAAAAACTCGGAAAATAAGCTGCGCACAGCTTAAGACGTGTGTGGCTGTCGACCGTTTTGCGCTTAGGTGTGGAAACACTGACTGTGAACCTATAATTTATTCGGTACAAAAATGTATTATCCAATGAGAATCGGTGGTGGGGGTGGGTCTAACGAACAACCAATCAGCGCCGAGTCCCGTTTTCAGCGTCATCACGCAGCGCAACACACAGAGGAAGGAGGGAAAAACAACACCAATGGCTACTGGTTGAGGGAAATTCTAATCCCCTCCCCCTTGAAATCGCTCAGACAGGAGACAATGTCAGACTGAAGCTTCAAGAAAGCTACAGTCTGATAATCAGGCTAGGTGAGCTTGCTTTACTGAACCACCTTCAGTCCTAACTACTCAGAACTATTAAAAAGACAAAGTAGCATGGACTTGGAAATGAGATCAGTTTTCTACATTAGCGCCCACACAGTATACCATTCACTAGTTGGAGAAAACACACCATTGGGGAGGTTTAAGGATTTATTGACAGTAAGGAAATGGAGGGATGAAGGAATGAATGAATTAATTCAGGTGTGTATAGGTTCCAGGGGGGGGTCGCCGACCCTGGAGGTCGTATGGCGTTCGTCGTAAGGCATTCGTCTTACGGTGCGCATGGACAGTCACCCCCCAGCAGGAACCTGAGGAGGAGAGAGAGTTTTGTTTTAATCGTTTGTTCCACTTTGGCGAAGTGAATGCAGTATTCCTAGTGCCGAATCTGCCGATAAGCTCCTTTGAGGGGAGCGGGGGAAGGAGCTACTATGTAGGTGAAGGGGGTGGGGTTGGGATGTGAGAAGCCTGTAGGAAGGCGGCTAGTGTGCGACCCAGCGAGGCAGGCGAAACATGGAGGATTCTGGGTGGTACTGGGCAGGTATAAATAGGGACAGGTAGATTGGCGTGGAGGGCGAAGAGTGGCCTGAAGGGTAGGGTCAATGTGTGTTTCTCCGCCTCCTGAACATCTGTTGTTCCAACTCCATTTAGTGCAGTCACAGTTTAGGCCTAGTCAGTCACAATCACAACCTATATGGACAACCCAGTCAATCTTTTGCTGGAAATCCAATATGGCCGCCCCAATATTAGCCCCTAATAGTTATGAATAGGGCAACATTTTAAACAGGGATATTTTCACGAAACTTCACAGGTTGATCAATGATATATATACGAACATTTTTTGTATTGCAAGTTTCCACGAAATCCAATATGGCCGCCACAATATTAGCACCCAGAAAATACGTTTGGCTCTAACTTCTGAACCAGATGAACTAGAAACATAAACTCAGTGTCTATTTCATGTTTTCTGACCATGAGAGACTCAATGGAATACCTATTTTTTATTATTGGGTGTGTCTGGACCCTTATTGTGCATATTTACAAGATGGTGGCTACCCGGAATAGTGCTTTACCATGATTTCTACCATGATTGTTGACTGTTTTGGCAAACACAAGCAATATTAATCCATTGGCTAAGATTCATTGCACAGAAGGGACATATATTCTTGAGCTTGCATATTGTCTAAATGGCTGCAAATGTGAAAAAGAAAAGAGACATTACTTTTCCTGTCAGATCCTATTATACCCAGGGGGCAAACCCTTTTTTAGGAAACCTGCATTTGCCATAACATCAAAGGTTGTCCACCAGAAATAATATCTATGACCCCGTAGGATCACAACCTATATGGACAACCCGGTAATGTTTTTGCTGGAAATCCAATATGGCCGCCACAATATTAGACCCCATTAGATATAATGGGGATGAATAGGGCAACATATTAAACCGAGGGATATTTCCACGAAACTTCAGGGGTTGATCAATGATATAAATGGCTGCAAACGTGAAAAAGAAAAGAGACATTATTTCCTGTCAGATCCTATGTAGAGTTGTAGGAATGATTTCACATAAAATCAACTTGCCAACAACTTCAGCTTTAGGGAAATCAAAATTCACAAAGAATCAATGCGAATAACAGGACATAAAGTGCAGTCTGTGGATGGGAGTGAAGAGGTTGCCTATACGGTCTTCATATTCACCTTTGTTGTGCTGCCCTGCCTGGTTCTAAGGCCAGGTGGAAATAATCTATGAGAAGTAGAGGAGTAATGATGGATGCAAACAGGCTGCATGTAAAACATTGCTATTCACAAATTGCTACTGCGCTAGAAGAAAACATTACGGAAGCACTGCACGAGATCAACAACCTCATCAACAGACTCCAGACTCCACAAACAACATCTTGATGATAAGGCTTGCAGCCAGAAGAAGCAGCACCAACAAGCCAAGCTTTTGCTTGGCTTGTCCTGCTCACTGACAAGAATGACATCCTAGCATGCTGGGCAGAGCACTTCAGTGAACTCTTAAACAGAGAACTGAACGTAAAAAGGAGAGAGAGAGAGCGCGAGAGAGAGAGAGAGAGAGAGGGAGTGACAGAGAGAGAGAGAGAGAGAGAGAGAGAGAGAGAGAGAGAGGGGGAGGGAGGGAGGGAGGGATAGAGACAGACAGACAGACAGACAGACAGACAGACAGACAGACAGACAGACAGACAGACAGACAGACAGACAGACAGACAGACAGACAGACATGATTTGGGATGGGGGAGGAAGGGAGAGAGAGAGAGAGAGAGAGAGAGTGAGAGAGAGAGTGAGAGAGAGGGAGATGGAGAGAGAGATTTTAAAGAGTTCTTTACACTGCATATAGACCAGTACATGACCTCACCTATAAGTTATATGCAAGCAAATTAGAAGGATAAAAACACAGAAACACAGCGAGGCTCCAAAACCAGATCAGAAAGAGAAGAGCAGTTCGTCATCATTCCCCACTGTACACAATCCTCCCCCCACTTTACACAGAAATCCTCAAGATTGTCCACCATTTTATAGTAGGTATACTTGTCCGGTACAAGTAATACATCTTTCTGGACAAGGTTATTAAAAGTTTACTTGTCCGGTGGAAAAGTTTGTGACAGATAATTGGAACCCCTCACATCCGAGGTATTATTATTAAATAAAATGTTGAGGATGTATAATTTGCTCTGTCTGGTAATTCGTTTTTATTCATTGTATTATTTTCCACTGCTCTGCCAACTGCAGCAGGCAAATGTGTGTGCATGGCATGTTCTAGTGAGGGAGAGAGAGAGAGACTGAGAGGGAGAGAGAGGAGGGGTGGGGGAGGGAGAGAGAGACAGAGATGGGTGGGGGAGGGAGAGAGAGAGAGAGAAAGTCAGGCAGAGACAGACAGACAGACAGACAGACAGACAGACAGACAGACAGACACTGTGTGTGTGTGTGTGTGTGTGTGTGTGTGTGTGTGTGTGTGTGTGTGTGACGCGGCTTGGCCTGGTGGGAATATGCATGCACAGGTTCACCGCAATCGGACGCTGCGTTGAGTAATTGTGGCCATTTGTACAAAACGGGTACAAAGCGGGCTACTCCTGAAAGGTTTAGAAGCCAATCGTAGGCAATGAAGGTGGATCATGAGAAATCAAACAAACGCGTCTTGATCACATGACTATGGAGAGCATGTGTACCGATTTGCGTGAAATTTGGATAAAATCTGAAGGAGTAATATTAGAAAATGTGTTTTACATATGTCGGCCTCCTGGTGGCGCTATAAAGAGCAGAAAATTCCAGGCAAAGGTTTTTCCTTGGCCTCTAGGGAGTTGGCATACAAAGTTATCCACAGATCCGTGCAGTTAGAGGTAAAAACACTTTTCGGCGAGTTATAGCGCCACCATGAGGCTGAGTTGAAAATGTTCATGTGGCATTTCTTCCTCTGCCTAGTGGGAATGTGCGTGCACAATTTCACAGATATCACACGATGTGTCCATGATTTGCAGCATTTTGTTTGAAACTGAGCACTCCTGCAAACTTTGGAAGCCAATCTTAGCCAATCAGGATGGAGTCTGAGAAATCTGAAAGACCCGTTTCGTTGAATGGCTCTAGAGAGACTGTGTACCAATTTGCGTGATGTTTGGACAAAATCTGTAGGTGTACTGTCCAAAAACTTGTTTTGCACAAAGCGGCCTCCTGGTGGCGCTATAACAGGCCGTTCTGGAAATTATGGGGCAGAGGTTCATCGTTGGCATCCAGGGAGTGTGTGTGCAAAATTTGACATCGACCGGGTTAACGGTGCCGGAGATTAGCTGTTCACAGACGGACGGACACACGGACGGACACACGGACGGACGGACGGAGTGCAAAACATACTCTCTCCCCATGCCTTCGGCCTGGTGGAGACAATAATGTTAGTCTGGATATATCAAATCCTGTGTTCACACAGGATCACACAAGAATAGCATGCACTTTATGAACAAAATAACACCTAAACCAGACAATTAATTAAAAGGTTTCATAATTACAGTCTGCTTGAGGTGTAATGCAGCTTTAAACAAAATAGCAGACAGTGGCACTGGTACATATCTGAACTCATCTTCTCCTCCTACAGTGCGTGTCAACCACATTAATCCCCATAGCCGACACTGGCATGGCCCTTCTCAGCTTCATACCAATCGTTGCATAGAAGCATCATGGTTTTGTTGTGCGTACACACCCATGGTACTGTGCCAAGAGAACTCACAAATCAAAACAGACGCACGCACACGCAGTCAAGTTGTCTACCAATGTTAACCATCTCAAAGAAACCGACACACACGCTCTCCTACATAAAACCTCCTTTCATCCACCACACACTTACAGAGGCATAGTCAAATCACAGCTGTTGAGATTCCACAGAATCTGCACACAACAAAGTGATTTTAAAATAGCATGTCAAACTCTATTTAACGCCTTGCGGAAACGGGGTTACACAAGAACCTTCCTTAGAAAAACACATGACACATTTCTAGAGGTGAAAGAAAGGGACCAGAGTCCCAAACTAGCTTTGGTTACTACCTATTCGACCGGCCTAAGCAGATTAACAAAGAACAAAAACTTGAAAGATTACCTTGTACATAGCAAACTAAAGGAGACAGACAGACCGATACGCAAGAAACCGGATTACTTCAGACCTAAACAACAAGTGAAAAATAGAACCACAATGAGAATGGTGGGAATAAATCAAATCATACAGGCTAATACTAGTAACTGTGTCTATCTAATTACATGCAACAAATGCAACCTACAATATGTGGGTGAAACTAGAAACACAATAGTAGATAGACTAAACCAACATAGATATAATATAAATAATGCAAAAGAAACAACTTTATTAATTGTTCAACATTTCATGACCCATGGGATTAGTGCCTTGGAGGTTTGTGGATTAGAATCTAATCAAACCTGGACAGAGGGGGAAAGGAGATATGCAGAGAAGCAGTGGATTTTAAAATTAAACACTGTAGTGACTTTCTAGGGACATAATTCACCCTAAGAGAGTGGGCGGGGATTTCGGGGTAAACAAGGAAGTTGGGGTGTGCGTGTTGTGTTGTCAGTATGCTTGAAGTGTGTGAAATAAACAGACGTGCCGTTCCGCACATTCTGATTCAAAGATAGAAATAGCCATTCGTCTTACTTGCTATTCCTACATTGGTGACCCCGACATTCGTCTGCTGGTCGTTTCCAGTGACTTGACGTAACCTGAACGTAACTATGGCGACAAACGCTCCGATCAAATTACCGGAGTTTTGGGAAGCTTCTCCAGCAACATGGTTCGCACAGACAGAAGCTCAGTTCGCGTTGCGGGGCATTACCGACGACGTTGCTAAGTACTATCATGTCGTCTCGGCCCTCGGAAGTACGACAGCACTGAGAGTGGAGAGTTTAATTGTTTCTCCTCCACGGGCGGCTAAATACGACGCGCTCAAGAGTCACCTGCTGAAGACATTCCAGCTTTCTGAGGCGGAGCGCGCCGACCATCTCTTCTCCCTGCAAGGTCTGGGGGATAATAAACCGTCTGAACTGATGGATAGGATGCTGAACCTCATGGGACCAAACAAGCCGGATTTCCTCTTCATCCACCTCTTCCTGCGACAGCTGCCTTCTCAGGTACGGGCCGCTCTGGCCAACACTAAAATAACAGACTGCCGTGCCCTGGCTGCGGAGGCTGACAAGTTTTTCCTCGCTGGCCAGCAACAATGTGCAGCGGCATGGCAGCCTGCCCTGCCCTCTTCACCACTGCCCCACGCCTCGACAGTCTCTGTTGCAGCGACAGCCCCACGCCAGGGGCGGGACACTGGCTTGTGCTATTACCATGCAAGGTTTGGCCCCAATGCCAAGCGGTGCCGACCACCGTGTTCTTTTGACGCATCGGGAAACGCCAGAGCCGGCGCACGGTAGTGGCCCTGTGTGCTGGCAGTCCTGGCAGGCTACTTTTCATTCAGGATACAAACTCCGGACGGCGGTTCCTGTGTGACTCGGGTGCGCAGAGCAGCATCCTACCGGCTACTGTGGCGGACATGCAGGCCGCCGGACACGGCCCCCCAATGAAAGCTGCTAATGGTACGCCTATCCGCACCTACGGCACCAGGCATGTGTCTCTGGGTTTCGGTGGGCAGAAGTTCACCTGGGACTTTGTGTTGGCGGATGTGTCCTTTCCTCTCATCGGCGCGGATTTCCTGTGCGCTTATGGACTACTGGTGGACGTGAAAAACCGCCGTTTAATCGATGCGGCCACCTACTGTTCGTACGCGTGCACTCTCGGTGGGGCGGATGCTGTCGGACTGTCCAATGTGCTCTCCACCGCAGATGAGTACCTCCGGCTCCTCGTAGGGTTCCCGGCCCTCACACAGCCTACCTTCTCGTCGTCCACGGCAAAGCATGGTGTGGAGCATCACATGGCCACTGCTGGTTCTCCGGTCTATGCTCGGGCTCGGCGTCTCGACCCTGCTAAACTTCACATCGCCAAAGCGGAGTTCGAGTCCATGGAGCGCCTCGGCATCATTCGCCGCTCCAGCAGCCCGTGGGCTTCCCCTCTTCATATGATCTCTAAGCCTGCCGGTGGGTGGCGCCCGTGTGGCGATTACCGCCGCCTTAACGAGGCGACTACGCCGGATCGTTATCCGGTGCCGCACATCCAGGATTTTTCCGCCCACCTGGCTGGGAAGGTCATTTTTTCCAAGGTGGATCTGGTACGTGGGTACCACCAGGTGCCTGTCCACGCGCTGGACGTCCCCAAAACGGCTGTGATTACTCCGTTCGGCCTGTTCGAGTTTCTGCGCATGCCGTTCGGACTCAAGAACGCTGCACAGACGTTCCAGCGCCTCATGGACTCAGTGTTGCGGGACCTGCCTTTCCTTTTCGTCTTTCTCGATGCCATTTTGATTGCTAGCACCTCCAGGACTGAGCACCTGTCGCACCTCCGGACTGTGTTCGAGCGGCTCAGCGCACATGGCCTCATCATCAACCTGGTTAAGTGCCAGTTCGGTCTGGCGACCATTGATTTCCTCGGGCACCGAGTTACACGTGAGGGGGCTGTTCCCCTCCCATCGAAGGTGGAAGCCGTCGCAGCCTTTCCCAGGCCGCATACTGTCAGATTTCTCCAAGAGTTCATCGGCATGGTAACGTTTTATCACCGTTTCCTGCCCCGGGCGGCCCATGTCATGCGACCCCTGTATGAGGCCCTTAAACGCAAAGCCCCCAAGCATGCTGTGGACTGGTCCCCGGAGAGGGACAGCGCGTTCAGGGCTGCCAAGGACACTCTTGCTACTGCCACCATGCTAGCCCACCCGTTGCCCGGGGCTCCCATCGCCATCACTACTGATGCTTCGGACTATGCCGTCGGTGGAGTGCACGAGCAGTGGGTCGACGGTTTCTGGCAGCCCCTCGCCTTCTTCAGTCGCCAGCTGCGTCCCAACGAGCGCAAGTACAGCACTTTGGATCGGGAGCTCCTGGGCCTCTACCTGGCTGTCCGTCACTTCCGGTTTCTGCTGGAGGCTCGCTCCTTCACAGCGTTTGTGGACCACAGACCGTTGACTTTTGCCATGGCAAAGGTGGCTGAACCGTGGTCTGCACGCCAACAGCGTCACCTCTCCTACATCTCGGAATTTACAACAGACATACGTCATGTCGCCGGCAAGACCAACCTCGTTGCTGATTGCCTGTCCCGAGCCGTCGTTGGGGCCGTTCATCTGGGCATCGACTATGCCCGCATGGCTGCGGATCAGGCTGCGGATCCGGACGTGCAGGCTTACAGGACGGCGATCACAGGGCTTCAGTGGCAGGATGTGGCCTTCGCCGGCGCCGGTGCCACACTCCTGTGCGACGTCTCGCTGGGCCAGCCTAGGCCTGTCGTGCTCAAAAAGGATGTCCGGGACTTGGTGACCACCTGCGTGGCGTGCCAACGATCTAAAGTGCACCGTCACACTAAAGGCCCCTCTGGCGCCGTTCCTGGTGCCAGAACGGCGCTTTGACCACATCAACGTGGACCTGGTGGGTCCTCTGCCTCCTTCCCATGGCTTCACCCACCTTCTTACCATGGTGGACAGGACAACCCGCTGGCCGGAGGCCGTTCCGCTGTCTTCGACTACGACTGCTGAGGTGGCCCGGGCGTTTATCGGGACCTGGGTTGCTCGTTTCGGCGCCCCGTCTGACCTGTCCAGTGACCGTGGTTCCCAGTTCACGTCTGAGCTGTGGACTGCTGTTGCTGAGGGCCTGGGCATAAAGCTCCACCGCACCACTGCATACCACCCGCAGGGCAACGGCATGTGCGAGCGTTTTCATCGCAGTATGAAAGCTGCTCTGAGGGCCACCCTCACAGACAATGCCTGGATCGACAAGCTCCCGTGGGTTATGCTGGGCATCAGGACAGCTCCCAAGGAGGATCTCCTCTCCTCATCGGCCGAGTTGGTTTACGGCCAGCCACTGCGGGTCCCGGGGGATTTCGTCCCTTCAGCCACGACTCCCTGGTCAGCTCCTCGTCAACGTTCCTTGCTTCTGGATCAGGCCGTGACCTTTGCCCCCGTTCCCCCTGCACACCACGGGCTGCCTCTGTCTCACGTTCCTGCCTCCCTGCAGTCAGCGGAGTACGTTTACGAGGTCGGACCATTCGCCCCCCTCTTCGTTTACAGTGACTTTCTTTTTCTGTTCTATGGTGAATTCTGGGGGGGCCTGTGTAGTGACTTTCTAGGGACATAATTCACCCTAAGAGAGTGGGCGGGGATTTCGGGGTAAACAAGGAAGTTGGGGTGTGCGTGTTGTGTTGTCAGTATGCTTGAAGTGTGTGAAATAAACAGACGTGCCGTTCCGCACATTCTGATTCAAAGATAGAAATAGCCATTCGTCTTACTTGCTATTCCTACAACACCAAATTTCCACACGGCTTAAACAATACCAATCCAATAGGCCTACAGGGAACAGGATAGTAAACAAACCCTTAAATGCTAAACTCCTAAATGGCTAATTAGAACAGAGCCAGGACAATAGCAGTAACACAAAGCCATTCAGATTCAGTTTTTAGTTCCTGAAGGGAGATGTCTTCATATCAATGGTCTTTTGTCAGGTGTGTGGTGATAACTTTTTATCATCTCCTCAGAAGGGAGAAAAGTTTGGGACGTGTGGAGCGTTGTCCCGGCGTTTTTAGTTCCTGAAGGGAGATGTCTTCATATCAATGGTCTTTTGTCAGGTGTGCGCTGTGAACAACAAGTGTGACTCAGCCTTTTTACACATTACCAAATTTAACCAGACAAGGAAGGTAAAAAAAATATATATATACAAGGAAGGTACAAGGTTCCTTGTTCCTTGTATATATATATATTTTTTTACCTGAAACTACTAATTACTGAAACTTAAATTACCTGAATTGTTGCACTCAGCACTTCACAATGAAAAGTCATAATTTGATTGGTCATGAATGACTCCACCTGCAAGTCTGCAACACACCCACTGATAACACATGTGTGTACCGTGCAGTATATATGAAGCCTTATCCAACGCATCTCCCCACTTGAAGAATCTAAAAGGCTCCTGAGTCTCAACACTCCACCTCTCAGTCACAGTAGGTAAGACCTGGTGGTGAATTAAAATACTTACACTATAGATTAGTGGTTGGAGGGGCGGTGTACGAGGCGCTCAGAGACGTTTGGGGTATTCGAGAGCACATTTTCTGTATTTCATTCTAGTCTTCCTGTCATAAACACTGCAGTCAAATGGGGCACATATTGTGAATTATGTGTAGTTGAGCATGTTTTATCGGTATGATCGATGTACTTTACATGTCTGTGTGTTGAATGGGGGTTGTACAGGTGGAATCATGTATATGTGTTGAATGGGGGTTGTACATAGGGATGTTGAAAAAAGTTGAAAATCGACTCGATTTTCGACTCATGCCTTCCGCGACTCAAAAACGTATGAGTCGAAAAATCGTTTTTATTTTTTTTATTTTTTATTTTGTAATGGCTTATTATAAAACGTTATAAACTTTACTGTTTCAAATGTTTTCCAAATGGGAGAGGTACGTGTTTGTCTGTGTGACACTGCTGTGTTGCGCCTGTCAGCGCCGCTCGTCACATGCACGGCCTGTTCCACAAAACTTGGATTAACTAATCCAGGATTTAGGCCAAAACCAGGCTTTTTAAATCCTGGTCTTTACAGCCTGGTTTATTCTGTTCCACTAAAGCCAAGCGAGGCTTAGAATGGGCGGATTTATCGAGCCAGGATCATAAAGCCTGGCTGAATGCAGAGCCTGGCTTTTTGTTTCTAGACCCATTCGGTGGAACACAGATTTACTGATCCTTCTTCTTCATGGGGTATTATGGCAGTTTGCATCATTAATAGTTGCATTACTGCCCCCTTCTGTATATCTCAGTATCATTACTAATCTATTCAAGACTTACTGATACAAGGACTTAAGCTTCTAAAATAAATACTGCTGCTGTAATTAAAGAGAGAACATACTCTCAACAGTGGATAGACTGAATGATTAACTACCCCAAAAATATAGTTTACATTTTACCACTACTATTAACTTAAAACAGAATTCTTAATATTGTAAGCATAATGATATTGTCGCATTGTGATATTTTGCCATAACTCCCTCCTCTGAGGGAGCTACCTTTGGGGAAGGGGGTTGTTGTCCAGACAGGGGCCAGACTGGTGAACTGTGGGTCATGGGTTCAATAGTGGGTGAAACGTTACAATGGTAATATGTTGTAAAACAATGAGTAATGGTAATATTTAGTGGTTTTCACTTTTACAAAAACAAATATAATATAATATAATATAATATAATATAATATAATATAATATAATATAATATAATATAATATAATATAATATAATATAATATAATATAATATAATATAATAATTCTTCTTAACCGTGCACTTGCACGACAGCAAACCTATTCTGGGGAACATTCACCAAAAGCAGCTGATCTACAAGCTCACAAGCTGTCATGATGTTGTGCAGCCTATATATTTTGTTTTTTTGATTTTATATAGTGCTTAAATTAGTCCTTTAATGCAGACCGATAAAAATAAGGCAACATAAACCTATAATAATTGAATAAGTGTGGAAAACATCATTGGTTTGTGATCAATTTGACTGCTTAATGAACAGTAAAGACATCAGGATTAGGTTAAACCTGGCTGTTAGCCTGGTCCGGAGCAGGCTAAATCCAAAGCATTAGTTTCCATGGTAACTAATGTAGCATCACTTTCATGAAACCGAATCAAGCCTCAACATATCCAGGTTAACTGGTTAAATTAATCTGGCAAGATTAACCAGCTTTCATGAAACCGGTTAATCGCTGTTCCAGGATATATTAAACCAGGATATCAGTTAAATCCCGGCTTAATCTCTAATCCAAGTTTCGTGGAACGGGCCTGGCTGCAGTTAGTTAGAGCTGCGGCTAGACGCCATCGTCCAAGGGTGTGGGGTGAAGGGGGAGGGTATTTTAGCAACACTGAATGCTCTGTCCCATTGGTCGTGTGCTCGTATCATGAGCCAATGGCTGCAGCTCTGAGCCTTCCAGACCCCAGGTTCGCATCTCATTGCTCACACTCAAAGACAGTGTTGCCATGCCGTTTTATTATAAGCGACTTTGGGATTGTTTTTCTGTAAGGTTGTTTGTAAAAAATTGTAGTTGCAGCCTGGAACTACAATTTGCAGGTTGCGTTTTTTTGGGGGCTTGTTTTTAAGGACCTCCAGATTAATGTATTTGTCCAACTACAACCTAGATCTAGACATATTTTGTACCAAGAACCCCCATACAAGATTTGTGTTGTTGGTAAAATGTTTCAAAGAATATTCCACATTTTATAAAAGAAAATAATAATAATAATATAATCCCATGATTGTTTTGAAAACAGCAGATCAACGCAACGCGTTGTGAGCTTGTAGATTGGCTATTTTCAAATAGCCCATTAGTTGCTTCTTTTTGGTTTGTTTTCATAGACCTGAATGCTTATTTCTCTCACAAATTGGCAACTCTCACTCTGCCCGTAGTGCTAATTTGCAATCCAGCTTTAAGGTAAAATTAAAAATATTGTTTGGACTCAAATGAAAACCAAATTAATCTTCAGATCTTTTAAATGTTTTTTTTTTTAATCAATCAAGTCAAACAATCATCAGGGACATTCATAAATTGGTAAAATATGTAACTGTTTTTCTGTAACACAGAGAGAATATTATTATTATATTATTTTGTGTTTTGGGATCGTAAGTGTATGGCGCGATTCATACTCCTATTTTAGAGCCGAATAAAAGTCGGTTCGGCTCTGTAGAGCCTACAATGTGACGTCATTTGAGGTTCGGGGGGGCGGGTACCGTCCTAAAGTCGGCGCTTCGGTGATACTGGAAATTTCTGACGAGCCGAAATCATTTCGGCACTACAGCGCCGAAACAGCGGTAAAATAGGAGTATGAATCGGCCCTAAGCCTGTCATGAATATCATTTCCCCACCGATAGTAATTTTGTTTACACCCAGGTATCAAAAAACCCTGCTATGCCCTCATATAATTTGCTAGTATCCTAAAAAAATGCGATTATGGAAATGGCACCCTTGATAGAAGTACAATATACAGGTATGCACTACAGCTGACACAATACCCACTAATCCTGCCTGCAAATTATCTTTCCCCCCTCCCCAGAAATGGCTAAAAGCCTAAAGCGCCTTATGGACACCCTCAAAGAGTCCAAAGATGTCAAGGAGGATCTTCTCATCAGCAGGATCAACATGGCTGTAGTGGGGGACCGTGGAGATGAAAAGGTGTCCTTTATCAATGCACTCCATGGCCTCGGGCCTGGTGATGAGGGGTCTGCCCTATCTCCACCCAATACTGACCCAGATTTATTGGCAGTGTACCCCAACCCAAAACATCCTGACTTTCGCCTGTGGGATTTGCCGCCAGTCCCAACCACTTCACCTGTTGCACCTCAGGCATACATGGACCAGGTAAAATTCCTGCGCTATAATGCTGTCTTCATGACATTCACAGAGTCTCCACAACCTAACAGCGTGGCTGTGTTTTTGGAGGCCCGCTCATTACAGCGAGAAACTGTGTACTTTACTCTACTAGCTTCAGAAAACGACACAGAAAATAGCCTGGAGGACAAGAGGAACGCCAGTCTGGGGATTCTAAAGGCAGAGGGGGTGGCCCTGCCGAAAATCTACCTAGTGAGACCATCAGCCTTGGAGAAGTTGGACTTCCCTGTCCTGCTGGAGGACATATGCAGGGACCTCCCAGAGATAAGAGTCAATGCACTCCTGCAGGCACTGCCAACCCTCACCTCCACCTTGGTCTCCCAGAAAAGGGATTCTTTTAAAGCACAGGTTTGGGCAGCTGCCTCGCTTTCAGGTGGGGTATCTGCTATCCCTGTTCCCTTGGTGTCATCTATGGTTGATGCCAGTGTAGGAGTGAGGATCCTGAACAAAGCACGGACATCATTATGTCTAGATGACGACTCAGTCGAAAGGCTAGCCCGGCAAAGGGGTGTGGACCCAGCAACGCTCAAAGCCTTACGGACCAGTGACCTGTCAGCAGAGGTTACAAAGGCGGGAGTGAAAAAGCGATTGAAGAAGGCTGCAGCTGCAGAGAAGGACTTGGCTTCAGCTTCATCTAAGCTGGTGGCGATGGCTATGCCACAAGCTGCTGGTGCTGGTCGGTCCTTCACTGCCATGCTGCAGGCCCTCAATGGGGCCATCGATGAGATGGCGTCTGATGCTGAGAAGATAGTGGCTGCTGCTATTGGGGAGGAGAAGTGAGGCCTGGCACATGCAATTTATTTTTATGTGATTTGTCATACATTTTGTTTCTTCTTGCTTTTTCCCCCATTATCTGCATTAGCACATAAGACACTTAAATTAAATCAAACACTTTCAAGTTTCATTATTTCATTATAAAACTAAACAATCCAAGGGGCATGACCATTAAAACCCTTAAAACCAGGCTCCAGACTTCCCAAAACAAACTGGTCAGGCTCCTACTTGACCTCGCCCCCCGAACCCACCTCACCCCTGCCCACTTCGACAGGCTGGAATGGCTTAGGGTCGACGACAGAGTACAGCATCTTGCAATGGGTCTGGTCCACAAGATTCGATACACCACCAAGATACCCATGTACCTGTCTAGATACTTCCTTAATGTTAACGAAGTCCACACCCACAACACCAGAGGGAGTGCAACGAACCATGTACAACCCAGATTCGGGTTGTACATGCCCTACCAACAGTCATTAAGACATGCGAATCCCTTGACTCCTTCAAAACCGCTCTCAAAGGGCACCTACGGACGGCTGCAATTCGAAACTGGCCCCTGTAAACAGCCAACTCAAGGTACGGCCACGGAGCCGACTTGGGGACCCAACGCAGCTCCTCCAAGGAAAACAAACAAATGAACGGAGCTGAACGTGAATCCCCACCGCCCACCCCTTTTTTTCCCCTCACTTTATATGTTTCTTTTCCCTTTTTACCTCCTTTATGATGAATTCCTGTGCTGTCCTTTGTCTATATAGAAGTGTCTATTTGTACGTCTCTAAATGTTTTTGATGATTTGAACATTGTGGACCCTATTGGAAACAAGTGTAATGCTTAATTGGGTCGTCCACTCACAGTTAACAGCCTTTGTATTGAGTTTGTGCTTGAAATGTACTGTAATTCTGCAAACTGTTAATACATTTTTCAATCAATCAATGACATTAAGTGATTATAAAGTAAGAGCTGATAGCAACATTCAAAAAATCTGCAAAGTCAAGTTTCAATATACTGTTTGTGAACAATTGTACTGTAACTTACATGCTCACACATGCTGGTCGGTGGGTTGTATTTTTCACTGAAGAGAGGAAGTGTAACTCAGCCAACACTGATGCAGGATATTTAATCAGTGTATATGAAAAAGATATTGTACCACATCCAAGATACTCTTTCCTTGCTTGCATATGTGATGGAAACATTTGTCTCAGTTTCTGAAAAATAAATACAAATAAGAATGACAGTATTTATTTCACAACTTCACAAGTACAAATTTCACTGCTTCAAAAAACATTATATTATATAATATTTATATATAATAGTGATATGTAAAATATATATTAATAGTCCGGCAGCCGAGGTGGACGGGTGGGAAATTTGGTATATAGTCTTTTTTATTGGCCTAAAATATTGTCTATATACATACATTCATGAATCTACTTTCTGACCGACTGAAAGTATTGGGCAATTTTTTGTATAGAGGTTTCTTGTGACCCTACCATTAACACCCTATGGCAGGCAAAAATGTCAAACTTTCATTTTGCTTTAAGTAGCATGTGACATGTCAAACTAGGGGGTTTTTATGATTCTGAATCCATTCCAAGCATTAGTTTTGCACAAAATACACTCCTTGGGCAAAAGAAAAGGCCATAGACATCATGACAAATGTGATGAGGTCAGCACATGTTGGGCACATTTGGGGAAGTGGCTATGGCTGCTTTTAGCCCAAGGAGTGTATTTTTTGCAAAACTAATGCTTGGAATGGATTTAGAATCATGAAAAACCCCTAGTTTGACATGTCACATGCTACTTAAAGCAAAAGGAATTTGACATTTTTGCTAGCCATAGGATGTTAATGGTAGGTCACAAGAAACCCCTATGAAAAAGATTGCCCAATACTAACAGCTGCTCAGCAAGTGGATTCATGAATGTATGTATATAGACAATATTTTAGGCCAATAAAAAAGACTATACACCAAATTTCCCACTTTAAACAAAAGAAGCCTGTCGGCTGCCAGACTAACATTTTTCGATGTGTACAAGGGATTTTTTGAATGGGTTAAATATTAAACTCTAAACGCAAACTTTCAGTTCAAATATGAAAGTCTCAAGTAGCCTATATCAACTCTCCCTAGTAGATCGACTCTGGTCTCAATAGGCTAAATATAATTGTGACTTGAGTCTAGATTTAAATCCAAGTGACAAATTCTTGAATTCATAATTCACTTGAATCCCTGCTCTGCTACAGTACTACTTCAACCTGTGCACAACGGCAGGCAATCCCTGCCAGACCATCTTTGAGTCATGAAGAAGTTCCTGTTGTAGGCAGCGTTGAAAGGAATTGAAAGGTTACGCTTTATATATGGGCAACTGGCAGCCCGGTTGCCACACATGGCCCCTACCGTCACTTAATTTGGCCCGCAGGTTAACATTGGAATATTGATAAATTATTGATTTCAACTGTTTCAATTCCAAACATGCAAACATGACCTGCTTTAATTACTTATTACTAATATAAATCTATATTAGTAGCTTAATTAATGACTAGTATTACATTTTATTCTTTTTTATGTCCAATGTATTTGCAATTAAGTTCATAAGTTAACATAAGTAAACTAAATGCATTTGAAATTAAATAAAACGTTTACTTTTCCAATTTAAAAATGGCAAAAAAGTATTCAGGATTCCAGTTAAAACATAGCAAAAATAGCAGATCTACAAGCTCGTGCGTTTTGAGCTTGTAGATTGCTATTTTTGTATGACATACAGTAGAATGATGTAGTAGGCCATTCATTACGGAAAAAGGTAAAATACAGAGATGAGAGGTTTCTGCCTGACAATGTGGCCCTCTGGACTGGATTGAGTGTGGAAATATGGCGGCCCCTCTCCAACATCAAGGTCCCCCTTTATAAGGCTTTATAAGACCATAATGGAAACAAGTCCCCAGGACTGCTTTTTGAGTGGTGTAAACCACTCCTACAACTGGCTTTGTTAGTTTACGTGTCTGTTCGTACCAAAAAATGAGCATGGTTGCTATGGTCACCCAGTTCACCCGGGTGTGATTTCAGCTTAGTTAGTTTACGTGTCTGTTCGTACCAAAAAATGAGCATGGTTGCTATGGTCACCCAGTTCACACAGGTGTGATTTCATTACGTCAGACATTATGTCAGACCACAGCTGATCAGGCTATATAATACCTTACACCACTCAGTTCACACGGGTGTGATTTCTGTGTTATCCTTACTGACTGCACTTGAATGAAGTATTCAACAATGGCTCAAACTATGATAACACCATGGCCAGATTTCAACTAGGAAGATGATGGACAGGAGCTCAACCTCACTCCTGTCCTGTCATTCACCGCACACACCACCAGATGGCAGTGTGATCATGTTTTTCTGATTCTGCAAGCTTTGTTTGAGCACTGCATCAGCATACTAGTCTGGTGTTGTGTTCTTGCTTAAGTTGCTTTACTACTCAGTCTCTAGTCTACATTGTTGATGTCCAAAGTTCCTACTGTGGTGTTGTGTTACTGAGCTTGCCACAACTCCAAAACCAATCTGGACCCACTGAAGTGAACCAAAATAAATGTAGACAAATGTAGGCATTCTCTCTCTCTCTCTCTCTCTCTCTCTCTCTCTCTCTCTCTCTCTCTCTCTCTCTCTCTCTCTCTCTCTCTCATTGACTGCAAAAGACGTCTGAGCCACCCTTATTATGTTTTTTCAGGCTTACTGTAGGACATGAGTATGTTTTATTTTCAAATAGATGGAGGTGTGGTCTCACGTGCAACATCAGCGTTTTCCCAGTATGATCACAGCGCACCTGGAGGACATAGGAGCCATTGACCGTCACTCAGGTTGAAGTTTCAAGGACATTTAAAAGCCTTTCTGGTTTAGAAGTTGCAGGGGAGACACACTCAGTCTCAAACACAGCAGTGACAGCGCACGGTTAAAGTGATCGAGCTCGACTACCATTTCCTTAGATATGTGGCTGAACACATTCGATATCCTCCCGGGACACTCAGTGGGGGCAATTTTATTGACGTTGTTGACTATTTCAGGTAAGAAGACTGAAATTGACACACACACACACACACACACACACACACACACACACACACACACACACACACAGTGTGACAGAGATTTTAAATGACACCATGTGAGGACAAGTGTGTGTGTGTGTGTGTGTGTGTGTGTGTGTGTGTGTGTGTGTGTGTGTGTGTGTGTGTCAGTGTCTCTATCTGGATGGATGGACCTCTATAGAGAGAGATTGAGATACCTTATATAAATTAGTGCTACTTACCCAAGTAATTTCCCTGTTCTATTGATTCAGGTGTGCGTTGTGAATTGGACATTTCATCCCCTGGGCCCAAACTGGTCAATGCCAAAGTTGGCAGCAATGTGACGTTGGCTGTGTCCATCAGTGGTGCTCCAGATCCTGTGGTTCGGTGGTTTATGGATACTCTACCCGTGGTCACCTGGACTATTGGCTCCACTACTTTCCCCCCGGATATAGCAGATAGCTACAAAGGAGTATTGAAGCTTGAAACAAATGGATCCCTTACTTTTGTAAATGTACAGCTTGGGTACAGCAACAACTACACTATAGAAATAACAAAGGCTGGACTGGATATAGCCTCTGCTTTTTTCACTCTAAAAGTATATGGTAAGTATATGAGGTAATTGTTTGCAGACATGTCAAAACTCAAAGATGGATTCTAGAGCAGTATATCTCAAATGGGGCCCTCAGGGTTCCTTGAGGATGTTCCTAGTGTTTCTAGTAGTAGTACCTCAAATGAAGATGGGCTGAATTTAATATTGTGTTTATTATTAGGCTATGGAATAGTTTGTGAGGTACACACACACACACACACACACACACACACCACATTTTTTTTTGTTATCTAGTGTGCAGTTGGACAATTTGACCAAAGGGTGGTGCTAATGGAAAGGCCTTGGGGTTACCAAAATCAACAGGGCTCATCCGGTTTAATGAATTCGCCCAGCAAGTGCCCTCGCAATTCACCTATTAGATTAACCTGTGTGTGTGTGTGTGTGTGTGTGTGTGTGTGTGTGTGTGTGTGTGTGTGTGTGTGTGTGTGTGTGTGTGTGTGTGTGTGTGTGTGTGTGTGTGTGTGTGTGTGTGTGTGTGTGTGTGTGTGTGTGTGTGTGTGTGTGTTCAACAGTAACACTAACCTTTTCTTTTGCAGAACTCATTCAGGATGTTACTGTAAATGTGGAACCTGATGATGTCGTGGAGGAATCCATCAGCTTCACTCTGCGTTATAGCACAGTGCAAGGTGCGCCTCAGCGGTGGACGTGGTACTTCAACAGAAAGGAGATAAAGGACAGCTCCCACTACTCAGTCAAGCAAAAGAGTCTTGTGATCAGTCAGCCAAACCGCAACGACACAGGACAGTACAGTTTGAACCTGAGGAACCCCTATAGCAATGTTACGACTTACAAGAACGTCACTGTGCTGTGTAAGACTCTTCACACTAATTTACCATAATACATGACGGCTATTTTGATATGACCTCATACTCAACTCCACCCACAAGTATAAAGAAAGAGCAAAATAGCCAGCTTTTCCCTATCTGCTGTTTTCTGCACACCAAAAGAAAGATTTTTTCTTTATCTGACTTTACACATCTCATTTAATTGTGGCAACTTTCTGAAATAATAGTTCTCTGGTGTTTTATGATGTGAATATCTTTTCACATTTTGTGAATTCAAAATCTCATAATCACCACCACAATTCTCTCTCAGACATGCGCTCCAATGAGTGTCCCTATCTAGTTAACTTGCTCTTGATAACCAGAGTAGAGATTTCTTAGGGAGACTACACGGTTATAATACTCCTGTCGTGTTTTGGGGGGAGAAAGAGAGTCTGGGGCTAATCTTGCAAACTGCTTGACCGATTTTGTTACCGTAATTCTAGTTTATGAAAAACGCAACTTTTATTTTTCGGATCGGACCGAAACGTTGCCCAAATCTTTGAATTGTAATGCTTACAGTCAAGTGTAATCATATTTTTCCATCAGTGGATTTTGTAATGAAACTCATGTCTCTTCCATGCTTTATGGTTTTCCTACAGATGGACCAGATCAACCCAGAGTTGTGGTCAGTCCAAAACAGCCCTTCTATGTGTCTGGGGATTCCGTCAACCTCTCCTGTCAGTCTGAGGGTTTCCCAGTGCCATCTGCTGACTGGATCTTTGGAGGACAGATCCTTCCCAGTTCCCACAAAGGATTCCTCAATCTGACTAATTTACAAGCCAGTCATCAGGGAGGTGTGTACACCTGCATGTTACTCAATGAGAAGACTGGAAAACGGCGACGGAGGAATGTGACCATCAATGTTTACGGTATGCAGAATATACTGGGCATACTCTTAAGGTGTATGAAGGGTTGCACTACTCCCAATGTCTTTAGACAGCTTCAATTCAAACTGTAATCTGTCCTATAGAGGAAACATTGATTAATTATTTATGTTTTATGCAAACTGCAGTGATCAACCATAGTGATTTAGTAGTAATGAATTAATGTTTCTGTTAGTTCTTTTATAATTCAACAGTAATACATAATCTAATCTCTTGTTGGACAGAGAGGCCCTCGGGTAGCCCACTGTGCTCTGTTCATTCAGTCTCTGACAACAGTGACCTGCAGTACAAGTGTCAGTGGCCTGGGGGCACACCAAAGGCCCTGCTCTCATTCCCTGCTCTGACCAACAGCAGTAGTGGTGCTGCGGAGTTTAGCTTGACAATGACTGCCTCACAGGAACTCAGCGGGAAAACCGTTATATGCTTTGCTGATCACCCACTCCAACAGAATAACTGTAACGTTACTGCACGTAAGTTTCAGACATTCCCAGACAGTATATATGCCTAACTATATGAACCCTAGGGGGTGAACTTTAGGCAAAAATAGCTGATCTACAAGCTCACATTGTGACATGTGAGCTTGTAGATTAGATATTTTTGCCGAAGATGTAGAGGAAATACAGGAGGGGGCCTAGTACAGTATAGAGCCCCAGGTGCCCCATGATGCGCTTACTCACTTTTGTAAAATCTTTATATTTGCCAGGAAGTCCTATGGCGTTCTTACCAATTGTCAGGACCACAATTGAGATGAGTGGCAAAATACTTGTCACCATTCAGTGCATCAGTCAAGCCTCACCTACAGCTGTCATCTCATGGTCGAAAGGGAATGAATCTTTAACCAATGGGATGCAGTACCAGATCAGTCCTGACACCACACAGCTCAGTAGTAGAGATTTCAACATCAGCAGCTTTCTCCTGGAAAACTACACCTGTACTTGTACAAACCCACTGGGCAGCCAAACAAGGGACACTCAGTTACAAGGTATAGTGTTTTCTTTGTCAGTGCTTTCTTGTATTTTGTTTTGTTTATAGGCTTTTTTTTGTTTTGTTTTTTACCATAACCTATTATCTTTCCAGTTTAGATATTTGTATTAAAGTAGTAAGGAGTAAGTTGCCTACACATTATTATGTAGAGCATGGGCACGACGAGAGTGTTAGCAAGATCTCAGCTGCACAATGAACCCTTAGACAGAATGCTAAGTAATACCTGAGATTGCTTTCTCGCTTAAACAAGGCTCCATAGTCTCCTTGCACTCCCCCCTTTGCTCTCTCTCTCCCCCCCCCCCCCTAGCTGTCTCTCACAATCCACCCCACTCTCTCTCTCTCTCTCTCTCTCCAGGCCCCACCATCTCGGATTCCAGTCTGTTCCCTAATCAAGATGGAACCATCATCACATTGACCTGGGAGGTCCCGCCTACCTCTGTTGTTACAGGTAAAGTAACCATGATTTTGGCTAGAACAGTGTTACCGACTTACCGATAACCCCCACCCACCAATAAGCCTTACATTGCATGGGAATTTGGGAACCTAGCCTTCCTTTTAAAAGAATGTGCATGTCAGCAAAACTGCAGGAGGAACAATGACATGGTATGTTGAAAACAAAAACTCTAAACATAGGGGTGTAAATATTGCTCAATATGCCAAGGCATTGGTTGAGCACTAGGTTTTGTGTTGGAAAAGTACAAAATGATTGTGGTAGTTATGGCCCATTTTGTTAAACTTGTACACTTGTTTAATTTATTGGTCACCCACACAGGAGGCCTGGGTTTAAAACTTGGTTGATATTTCAGAATGTATGTTATTTTAAATATCATGGGGCCAGGTGTCAATTGGGGCTACAGATAAATACATAATAATTTGCTCTTATCTTATCATTTTGATTCAAACATGATCACATATGCTCTGTTTCAGGTTTTGCCATCCAAATGAAAGGACCTGATCTCATTGACACCAAATATGTTAATCAAGCACACAATAGAGGGGCCTCAAGGCAGTTCGAAACCATTCAGCAGAAACCTGGCTCCACTCGAAGTACAGATATCTCTACCCTGGATCCCAAATCTACATACAGGTTCCGCATCATCCCAAATGTTGGTCGAACCACCGGAGAGCCATCTGAGGTCCATAGAATTGGACCAGGTATGATATGAAGGACTCAGTCAATAAGGACATTATTAGAAATTTATTTCAACCAAACAATTGAGTACCACAGACGAAAAACAGTCCAAATTTCAGACTGACCCCTCCACGAAAAGGCCTCGTTGTCCTGAACCCTTATCTATCATTTATATATTATGGATCAATAGTGTGGACTTAGACTGTTATTCGTCTGTGGTACTCAATTATTGCCTGATGTTCAGTATTCATCAGGCCCAGCAGGCACAGTCCTAAAGTCCTTTACTCCACTATAATTTGTGGTATCTTTAACTGTAGGTGAGGGACTAAAAGGCCCAGCTATCGCGGGCATTGCAGCAGGAATTCCCTGCAGCCTCCTCTTCCTCGTCCTCCTCATTAGCCTCATCTGCCTCTGTGTCACGTGCTACAAGAAAAAAGGTAACGCTCATCTTTCTTCAGCACCAAACCCTAATCACCTGTGAAATTGTTTGAACATGTGGCTTTTAAATTCTGACACTTATCCCATTAACACTATAATCTGTTTTCATACTGTAGGTCAACAGAGAAGCTATCCAAAGTCCAATGTTGTCAAGGTTAGCATTTGGATGTCAAGTGGGAAGGATTTTAATTAATGTGTTTTATTGCGGTTCGTTTGAGCTTAATTTCCTACTCTCCTCTGTCACAGGCGGTGACAACACATACACCACCAGATATAATGTTAGTCCCCCATGACCTGCTGACAGGAGGTCTGAAACCTCCCCCGGACTACAACAGATTACATCAGGTACCCTCCCTGTCAGATTTAAAAAGAAAAGCCAATTACAATTATGCAATGAGTAAATGCATTTTAATTTCTTTCAGAGCAATTCATCCGAGAGATCGATTCCCCTCCCCACATTTGTCCCTCCTCCACCTGTGAGATTTGCCACAACTGTTTAACACTTGTTGTCATCATGTATAATTACAATCCACTGTTGTCTACTCCCTGTATGTAATTTTATTAATTCTTTATGCATATTTTATATGTTCAGTTATCTTGATTTAGAGTGACTATCAATAGTTGCTGGGTGTCTATTCTTTTTTCATACTTTGATTGTTTTAATGAAATGTTATTTATTTATTTATACAATTATAATGTAAATATTACATAATTTATATTACCAGTAGTTGATGGCATATACAATTTATCCCACTAGGGGAGAGAGATTGCTTGTTTTGCTATTTTACATCTATTCTACAACATTTTTGAGTGGTGTAAACCACTCCTACAACTGGCTTTTGTGTGCAGAAAAAAATGAGCATGGTTGCTATGTTCAAAATAATTTCTGACGTAATTAAATCACACCCGGGTGAACTGGATGACCGTAGCAACCGTGGTCATTTTCTCTGCGCAAAAACAGCCAGTTGTGAAATCACATCCGGGTGTGATACATACATTTATCAAAAATGATAGCTTTTTTTACTTAACATATTTTGTGTGATTTCATTACGTCAGATCGGAGCTGATCAGGGTATATAATACCTTACCTTATATAATACTTCACATCGGACAAAAACTCCAGGTGAATCAACTTCATGTTCACAAATCATCACATCAGAAGACGAGTCTACCTACGAGTCTACTTAGCGAAAGATATTGCCGAGACAGACCCTCCTGACCAGACCCGAAGACGACCCTATCAGAATCAAACAAGGCCAATAGACGAGACGGCTGCTTTTTGCCGGGACAGACCCTCCTGACCAGACCCGATCTTTAAAGACGGTGGGAGCCCAATAGACAAGACGGCTGCTTTTTGCCAAGATAGACCCTCCTGACCAGACCCCAGCCAGACCCTCCTGACCAGACCACAGTTCATAGCTGATTAGGCTGACGAGTCTACCACCGAGTCTACCTAGCGAAAGATATTGCCGAGACAGACCCTCCTGACCAGACCCGATCTTTAAAAACGGTGGGAGCCCAATAGACAAGACGGCTGCTTTTTGCCAAGATAGACCCTCCTGACCAGACCCCAGCCAGACCCTCCTGACCAGACCACAGTTCATAGCTGATTAGGCTGACGAGTCTACCACCGAGTCTACCTAGCGAAAGATATTGCCGAGACAGACCCTCCTGACCAGACCCGATCTTTAAAGACGGTGGGAGCCCAATAGACAAGACGGCTGCTTTTTGCCAAGATAGACCCTCCTGACCAGACCCCAGCCAGACCCTCCTGACCAGACCACAGTTCATAGCTGATTAGGCTGACAAACACCCCAGTTGAATCAACTGCATGGTCACAGATCATTTTCAAGGAAAAGAATATCAGAAGACGATACTTTCCATTCACATAAAATGAAACAACATAAAATTGATATTAAAAAAAAAGCCACTCTGCTCCAAATTAAAACTACAGACAGAAGTGACGAAGAAAAACGTCAAATTCAGCGATTACGAAATTCAATAAGAAGAGTAGAAAAAGAAAGACCAAAGAAGAAAAAAATGACACAGAAAGAGGTTAGAAAGAAAAACAGAGAAAGGACGACACTCGGAAGAACTAAAAGGAAAATACTTGGAAGACCTAAAAGAACACCTCAACACAAAGAACTTGAAAACAAAAACATTGTAACACATATGAAAACCACTCTGCTCCAAATTAAAACTACAGACAGAAGTGACGAAGAAAAATGTCAAATTCGGCAGTTACAAAATTCAATAACAAGAGTAGAAAAAGAAAGACCAAAGAAGAAAAAAATTACACAGAAAGAGGTTAGAAAGAAAAACAAAGAAAGGATGACACTTGGAAGGACTAAAAGAACACCTCAACAAAAAGAAAACATTGCAACACACAGGAAACAAGCCAGGATGCAGAAAGGGCAAACACGACAAGACAGGCTAGAAAATTTCAGAAGGTATGTCAAATATGGTCCGGTCTTCCCGTGCTGTTGTTGTGAACAAATGATGTTTGAAAATGGAGTTACCATCATTGATGACAATATCATTAGTTCTATTGAAAGAACATGCAATGACAAAATTGTCAATTTATTTGAAGACATTTTTGAAAAGAAATTGAAGAATCCTAAATTCAGTGTCTACATTGATCTTAACACAAACTGGTATCTCTGTCACACTTGTAAGAAATATCTTTATAAAGGAGAAATGCCACCCATGTCAGCTGCTAATGGTCTGAAGGTTATCTTTGTACCGAGCCATCTCCAACTGTCAGAATTGTCAAATAATCTTATTTCCAAGAAGATCTTGTTTCAGAAAATATTCAGACTTCCAGTTTCGTTGATGCCAGCTGTGAAAGACAGACTTATTAACATTCCCATAGGAGACGATGATGTGATGAACACTTTGCAAACTCTTCCCAGGACTCCATCTGACGCTGGTATAATTATCATTGATGTGAAGCTGAAGCGCAAGAAGACATACGAGAATTATGTTCATCACACAACTATAAATCCTGTACAACTGTTCGAAGCAATGCAGTTTTTGAAGGACAGTGCAAACCCTCATTATCAATTCTACTCAGATCCTTCCATCTTCCGAAAGAAATGTGAACAGAGGGACCTTCTAGGATCACACCTTCTCTACATAAATGAAGATGCAATTATGGATGAAAGTCTTGATGAGGTTAATGATATAATTATCTCCGATGATATTGATGACATATCCATCATTCAACAACACGTATCGCAAAACAGTAGGGACACCAATGGGCAGGATGTTGATACAGCAGACTCGGTAGAGACAAATGAAATACAAAATGATGAAGAGAAAGAAGAAGCAGAATACAGAGAGAATGACCCGATCAGAAAGTTTCAAATTGATTATGACGATTCAGTCTGTGTAACGGCAAGATGTCCAGAGGCATTTCACGATGAAAACCAGCAGAGAGATTCAAATGTGCTTGTATTTGCGCCTGGTGAAGGAAAAATTCCAGAAAATATCCTATATAGTAAAGACTGGGATTCCATGGCTTTTCCAATGAAGTATCCAGATGGAAAATTCAACTTACACTATCCAAGAGAAGTTAAACTCACTGATCAATATTACTTTATTCAAAGATTGAGAAATATGGATTCAAGATTCAGAGATGATCCCAGCTACCTTTTTGCAGCTCTTTCTTATATTGAAAAGAAACAGCTTCAGAGAAACATAAATATTTCCTTCATGAGAGGAAAGAAGTCCATCTCAACATCGGGAGAAACTATGTATAACCTTGAGAATGCTTTCTCAGTGTTTGACAGTATCTCCAACACTCCTAGTTACCACAAGAAAGGCAAATATGAAATGATGGCCAGATTGGATAATCTTGGTCCATTCCAATTCTTCTTCACTTTGAGTTGTGCAGATATGCGCTGGGAAGAAAATATCACTCCTATTCTAAGAGAAAGGGGTTTGAGGATTGAATATATACTGCAAAAGAAAATCAAAGAGAGTGATGGAGAAGAAGAGGAAGAAGAAATAACTATTGTCCATTTCAATGGAGGTCAGTCTTCTCTTCCTTTGTATGAGTATCTACAAACAGAAGAAGGACAGTCAATCCATGAGATTCTTCGAAACAATGTTGTCACTGCCACAAGAAACTACAAGCATAGAGTGCAGGCCTTCATTAGAGAGATTATGCTAAATCCTCATAATCCAATGTCCGTGGAATACTACTCAACCAAGCTGGAGTTCCAAGGCAGGGGAGCAGGTCATAATCATGGAGTTATCTGGGTGGATATGGAGAAAATGGAAATGAAAATCCATAATGGAATACATATTCGTGACATTGAAGATGTGTTTACGAAGAATGAAACTGTGGACATCCATATAATAATCAAAGAACTTCTTCACACTGTCATTGTTAAGAAGGACAGTGTAGAAGAAGATAAGAGACAAACTTTGATTCATATTCTTAATAAACTTCACTTAACCACTTTGACCTCAGAAGATCTTCTCAACACTTTCAAATTCTTTGGCCTGAAGTCGGCTTTCAAGAAATTTCAAACCCTCGATGACTTACACGAATATGAGGAAAGAGCCGTTATCAACTTTGCTAACACGTTTACTTCCGTCACCCTCAGTCCTGCTGTTGTCGGAGAAAAAGTATCTAAAATTGTAAAAGCAGTAAACTGCCACAAACACACAAAAGCCTGCAGAAAATATAACACCACCTGCAGATTCTCTTTCCCGAAATTCCCTGTATGGACCACAGTGATAGCTTCACCCTGTAAAATGATAGGTGATGCATTCAAAGCAGATACAATAAACAGAAAGAAACGCAAAGACTTACTTGAAGCAGTGAAGGAAATATTGCTTGATGACAAGGTTGTGTCCAAAATCTTTATGCAATTTCCCACCATCAATCCACATGACAAACAGGAATATGAAACAAAACGAGAGAAGAGGATTAAGGAAGTCCTCAAAATGGCCGGTCTGAATGATACCAACTTTGATTCCTATCTCGAAGCTTTGAAGACAAGTACAGGAGGCTACTCTCTCATTATGGCAAGGGACATAGACGAAATCTTTGTCAATAATTACAATCCTGAGTGGACTGAAGCCTGGAATGGTAACACTGATCTGCAAATTACATTGGACTACCATGCTGTGATAACCTACATCTCTGAATATTACACAAAGGATGACACTGGAACAATGAAGTTTCTCCTTGATGCCTTAAAAGAAACACAATCAAGTACTCTAAAAGAAAAGATGTTAACACTCATGAATACCTTCATTTTACATCGACAAATGGGAGAAGCAGAAGCAGTCTATAAGTTATTCCCAGACTTCCATTTTAGAGACTCCAATATAATTTCAGTCTTTGTTCCCACAAATCGCAGAGAAGAGAGATACAAGTTTCTCATTAGAGTTGACGATGATCCACAGTACACTCACATTCCAAAGGTTAATATTCCAGGAAAGGAAGGGGAATATGTAGAGAAACATGACATTGTGTCCAAATATGAAAGAAGGGCAGTAGATATGGAAGATATTTGCTTGGCCCAATTTGCCAAAATGTACAGTACTGCTTGGAAATTCGCAGCAGACGAAGAGCATCCACAACGAATTTCTCCATCATCTGCCAATCCTAAAGATAAGCTACATTTCTTCATCACTTCCCGGGAAGGAATATCTGATAAACCCCTTCCACCAATTTTCCCATTAACACACATACATCCAGATGAACCACCATACATGAGGAAGAGGAGCAAACCTGCTGTAATGAGACTTCACAAGTTCAAGAAAATCACAGATACACACTCATATTGGTTTTCAGAACTGCTCCTATATAGACCATACAGACAAGAGGAAGACATTGACAAGATATTTCGAAGAATTGATAGTATTTTAGATGAAAATGACAAAAATGCAGAATACACAAAGCTACAGCAAGAGATAATAATGGTTAAGAGACATGTCATGGAACACCTAAACAGCGTGGAAGAAGCAAGGCTGGCAGTACAAGAGTCTTCACGAAATACAGAGGTGGAGGCCATGTTAAATCCAGAAGGGGAGCAAGACATTCTTGACTGTAATCTGCTAGGTCCTCTACCTCATCCAGATTTTCATCACCTTGATCCTGATAATCATGCACTACCACAAGAATGTAATCAATCGGAAAAAGTATTTCGACCTATTGAAATAGACGCTATAGACATCCTTTGGACAAAAACAAGAAACCTTGACTATCATCAGAGGAAGGTTGTGGAAAAGGGCATAAAATATGCAAGAGATCTTGTTAAGGCATTAAAAGAGAAAAATCCTCTACCAAAATCTCCAATGCTGATGGTAAATGGTGGGGCAGGTTGTGGAAAATCTACTGTCATCAATATCCTGAAACAATGGCTTCATCAGATTCTACATAAGACTGGTGACAACCCAGAATACCCACATGTGTTGATCACTGCCCCAACTGGAACAGCAGCCTCTAAAATCAGAGGTCAAACACTACACACAACGTTTGGGTTCAACTTCGGTAATCAGTACTATCCATTGAGTGATAAGAAACGCGACAACACAAGGATAGAGCTTAAGAACCTTAAGGCGATCATTGTGGATGAAATTTCCATGGTCAAAGCAGATATGCTCTACATGCTTGATTTTCGACTTCGTGAAATCATGCTGCAACCCGAAAAGATATTTGGAGGTCTTGCAATGTTCTTCTTCGGTGATATAATGCAGCTCAAACCATGCCAAGCAAGGTATATTTTTGATGAACCCCAGTGTGAGGACTACAAAATACCCTTTCAGATCCGACCTCATTGGGAACTGTTTGAAATCATCACATTAGAGGAGAATCACAGACAAGGAGATGACCATACATATGCTGATATTCTCAACAGACTCAGAGTGGGTCACCAGACTGAAGAAGATCTAATAGTTCTAGCTACCAGAATCAGACCTGAAGGCCATTCCGACACAGTTGGTGCAACATACATTAGCGCTACTAATGCAACAGTGAACAAACAAAATAATCTGAGACTAAATGAACTTAAAACAGAAATGATAGAAATTGAAGCCATTAATCATCATCCAACAATTCCAAACTTTGAACCTAAACTCAATGTAAAAGGAACAGTTGGGAATTCAGCGTTTCTCCAAACCTTGAGGCTCAAGATCGATGCTCCGGTGATGCTCATTCACAATCTGGATACTCTTGATGGTTTGACCAATGGTTCAAGAGGAACCCTTGCTGCAGTCATCAAAGACGAACAACAAAGAGTAATCAAACTGATGGTTAGATTCTATGAAGAATATCGAGGGGCAAACAGGTGTATAACACAAGCAACACTCCAGTCAAAGTACCCTGGCTGTACACCAATAGAAAAAATTCAATTCACATACAGCCTCTCAAAAAAACAAACTCATGCATCCAGCATTGCAACAGTCTATCAATTCCCAGTAGTAGTTTGCTATGCTACAACATGTCATAAATTCCAAGGACAAGAAATTCCAAAACCCGAAAAAGCAGTTATGGATTTAAGAACAATCTTCCAGCCAGCCATGGGATATGTCATGCTAAGCAGAGTCCCATCCTTAGAACAACTCTACATACTCAACTCTCTACCAAAGGAAAAACTACGTGCAGATACAAAGGCCCTGCAGGAACTAGAGAGAATGGAGAATGTTTGCATTAACATGAATCCTACAGAATGGGAAAAGACACATGCACGGTCTATGAAAGTAGCAGCTCTCAACTGCCATTCCTTATTGCCAAAACTGCCCGAAATTCAAGTAGACCCAATTCTGACTTATGCTGACATTATATGTTTAAGTGAAACATGGCTCATAAACAACAACAGCCATGACCAATATTTGCAGATTAATGGCTTTTCACTTCATCTAAACAATATCGGACCTGGCAAGGGATTAGCAACTTACTACAAACCAGAAAAAGTTAAACATCATAAAGATTTTAACCATGACAATATGCAAATCACAATGATGAGTTCTGCAGACATAGACATAATCAGTGTCTACAAAAGCAAAGGTAATAACGCCTTGGTTCAACATTTGATACAGTTAATCAACTCAGAGAAGACAACCCTGATCTGCGGTGACTTCAACATATGCTTTGCTGAAAACTGCAACAATCATGTTTCACAATCACTTCATAAAATAGGCTTCACTCAAATCATACAAGAAGCAACCCATTATGATGGAGGACACATAGACCACGCCTATTTCCGCAATAACAAAGAAGTCACTGCACATCCCTCTTTGTACAGTCCATACTACACAGCCAAAGACCATGACGCTTTGTTGATAACACTAAAGACAACCACGAATACTCAAGGTATGGAATAGAAATTATGTACCGGAATGTACACGGCACCCGGGATCAGTATAGGTTGGCGCCTCAGTTACGCTGTTCCACTGAAGCCGTCTCCACCTTACATCATACTGTCTGAATATGCATGTACCTGTAACTGGTTACACATACTGAAGAGCATGGTTACTATGGTTATTGTGTGACCTCATTGACGTCACAGACATCACGTCAGAGTGATCTCAAAATAACTTATAAGCAATGTCTATCATTATTCTTCACCAGATGTTAATATTGTTTGTAAGAAATTTTATAAGACTATATAAACGCATAGTGAGCTGCTCTTTGCCAAAATAGATGCCAAGAGACACCTTCCTGACAAAACTACATATTCAGAGATAAGACACCTGCAAAAAGATCATTTGGTCTTAAGTCTAGGAGAATTTGTAGCCAAGGAACCAAGGAACATCTTTAAAGACGGTGTCAAGACGGACCAAGATAGACCTCCTGACCAGACTAGATATTCAGAGATAAGATACCTGCAGAGAGATCATTTGATCTTGAGTCTTGGAGAATTTGCTGTCAAGGAATCAAAAATCTTTAATAGAATTTTAGAGTCTTGAAGATTATTGAAGATAGGATAGAGGATATTACATCACAGGAACCAAAAATCTTTAAGAAGGTGTTGAACATCTTTAAAGACGGTGTCAAGACGGACCAAGATAGACCTCCTGACCAGACTAGATATTCAGAGATAAGATACCTGCAGAGAGATCATTTGATCTTGAGTCTTGGAGAATTTGCTGTCAAGGAATCAAAAATCTTTAATAGAATTTTAGAGTCTTGAAGATTATTGAAGATAGGATAGAGGATATTACATCACAGGAACCAAGAATCTTTAAGAAGGTGTTGAACATCTTTAAAGACGGTGTCAAGACGGACCAAGATAGACCTTCCTGACCACACTAGATATTCAGAGATAAGATACCTGCAGAGACATCATTTGGTCTTGAGTCTTGGAGAATTTGCTGCCAAGGAACCAAAAATCTTTAATAGAATTTTAGAGTCTTGAAGATTATTGAAGCCAAGATAGAGGATATTACATCACAGGAACCAAAAATCTTTAAGAAGGTGTTAAACATCTTTAAAGACGGTGTCAAGACGGACCAAGATAGACCTTCCTGACCAGACTAGATATTCAGAGATAAGATACCTGCAGAGAGATCATTTGGTCTTGAATCTTGGAGAATTTGCTGCCAAGGAACCAAAAATCTTTAATACAGTTTTAGTCTTCAAAACTCTTGAAGCCAAATATCTTTAAAGACAGTGAAAGACGATATTGTTGACAGACGTACCTGAACAGACTAAATAGTCACAGATAAGATAGTCAAAGTCTAGACATACTTAAAACAATGGAATTATCTACAGATGTATCTCCTAATAAAAGAAGTAAAAAGAACAGTAAGGAGATAACTAACATATTGAATTTAAGTTCATTATCAAAACATAATAATTGGACAATTTTGGTACAAGTGCTTAGTAAAAGTCAAGAACGTAAATATAAAAATGGAATATACTTCCATTTTCAAGTTGCAGACAACAGTGGAAGAATTAAGATATTAGCATTTGATCAACAATGCAAAAAGTTTTTTAATTTGATTGAAGAAGACAAGAGCTATTTAATCTCTGACGGACAATTTAAAAGTGTAAACCATACATTTTATAAGGGTAGTGATGAATATGAAATTACACTGACATCAAATACAGCAATTATTCCATTTACTGATAATTTAGATATTCAGCTACCAAATTTTACTTTCACCAAGATTGCTGATATAGAATTTTTAAATGTAAGGGATGTTATAGATGTAGTGGGAGTTTGCATTCATTTCTCAGAAGTCGAAATTTGCAATACACGTTTTGGAGAACGTAAGAAAAGAGAATTACTACTAATGGATTCATCAAAAAAGATTATATATACAGCTTGGGGAGATTCAACTGAAATGGATACTATGTCTCCTTTTCCTATTTTAATTTTAAAAAGAACCAGCGTAACTATGTTTAGAGAGAAACAGTTGAGTGGAAATACAGATACTATATTATACAGAGACCTTGATATACCAGAAGTTGTTGAATTAAGATTATGGTTTGAAAAAGAAGGTAAGGAAGAAATATTAAGTGAGAAACCAATAGAGTTAAAAGATCTTTCTTTTAATATGAACAGTGAACATAACTTAGAAACAGTTATATTAATTAGTTATTTTGGAACGATTACTGATTTTAAGTTGGAAGATTCGTCAATGGGTAAATGTAAAAGTTGTGATGATACTGTCATTGCATTGAAGAATAAACAGTACTTTTGTTTTGGATGCAATGTCAAATCTGTGACCTGTAAATCAGGATTAAAGATAATTTTAAAAACACAAGATATAGCAATGAAGAATGAAGAGCTATGGATAACTTGTCAACATGATATTATTGCCAAAATGTTGGGTGAGTCCGAAGATTATTTAATTGAATTGAATATTAATAATAGGAATAAGTTTATTGAACATTTAGATGAATTAAAATCAGAGATTGTTTCGTTTAGAATTAGTATTAAAATAAACACAAATAACACAAAGAAAAATGTAAGTATCTCAGCATTAGAAATAAATAAAATCGATAAAAAACAATGCAAGTTAATTGATTCTTTACATAAATAAATGTGATTATAATAACTGATATATATTTTTTTTATATACATTTTTTTAATATTTTTTTTATATACATTTATCAAAAATGATAGCTTTTTTTTACTTAACATATTTTTTTTTCAACTAACCACCAGAGAAACAGAGATGCTCAATACTGAACTCAATAGCCTAGATCTAGGAAAGTGGTCACTCAGTTCACGCGGCTGTGATTTCATTACGTCAGACATTACGTCAGACCACAACTGATCATGCTATATAAAACCTTACACCACTCAGTTCACACGGGTGTGATTTTTTTTTTATGTAGGCCTACTGTAACCATGCTATTTTTTTTTTTTACAATAAAGCAAATGTAAATTCAGTTAATGTTTGCATCAATAATGTAGCCTGTCTTTAAGGCAGGCTGAATTGATCAGTGACAACTTGTTTTGTGCATAATATAACAATTATTTCTTGTAAAATGTCCTATGTTAATCTTTCTTGCCAGAATATATGTCAAGATATTCCTGGTTCTTATTTACTATAGTTCATAACAGTTCTGCATTCCTGTCCAATGTCACTCTATTCTCTTAAAACATTGCCTCATTTTCCTACTATTTGGCTTAATTGTCTTTTTTGGTATCTGTTGTACTCTAGTTTCAGTACAGTACATGCCATTTTGTTTATTTCTTGTAATTAACTGTTAAAGCTCTTAAAGATCACTTGCAGCTAGATGTTTCCTGTTTTTCCTTTTCTTTTGTGCAACTGTAGCTGACACAATATACATATGCTACTGTGCATGTTTGAACTGACTTAGGGAAATACAGATAGTGATGAAAATTTGTATTTTGTTCATATCATTTGGCCTTGATGGTGTCTGCTTCTCCCTTCCGGTCTGTGCTCTATTATTGTGTGTGGATGTTTTGATGAGTGTCTGCTATAGCATCTACAAACACAGTTGTTTGGAAATGATACCAGTTTGATCATGGGTTGTATGTGAGGGAGTGGCTATACCGATTTGACCACAGATCAAAAACAGTGTTGCACGTGAAGACTCTCAAGGACTGATCATCAGAGACGACAAGGAACTGTTGAGGTATGTTAAGGTATTTTAAACATTCTTTTGCATTTTTTTGCATCTGCAAGTGGAATGTAATGTAAATGCATCTGGTTTTCAGATATTAATCACATTACTATGGGTTTTTGATTTATTTTCATCTTTTCTATTCTGTATAGCAGAAAATTGCATGAATAACATTAACCTTTATGTTTCACTCAGGACCCAGGATCATGGCCTTTCGAAAACATCACTGTTTTGTCCTTCAAGGTACTTTTGATCATATATTTTTTTGTCTTATGCACATTTATTTGTATTTGCTATAGGCTTTAATCCTCTATCAACTTTTGTCTTCAGTGGTTTGGACTGCATTAGCGGTGGGTGAGAAGTGGAGTGTTAGCATTCCAACCGAGGTTTCTGCCTTCACTGGGTCCTGTGTGGTCATCCCCTGTTCCTTCACTCACCCAAGTTATCACAAGCCTCATGATGTTTTTTGGTACCTGTATTCCAAGATACCTTCACGCTACCCATTGGTATACAGTAGAACTCAGCCGCAAGAAGTAATGGAGAACTTCAGAGGCAGAACTGAACTTCTGGGCAATGCTGCTGATGGAAATTGTACTTTAAAGATTAATGACATGATTGCCCAGGACAATGGAGAGACAATCTATCCCTGGATCGATCAAGCTAGGTTTAACTTCTATCAGACGGTGGTAACCCTGGTAGTCAAAGGTAACTGTCAGCTAACACTCAGGAGTCAGGGATGTAATGAAGTACATGAAACAGTGATTTTTGATGAGAAATGTGTAGGTCATTGAAAACCTGGAATAGCATTGAAACATACCATCCCTGTGAATATTTATTTTTGAAAGTTGTGAATTACTCATGTCAGAACAATGTCACTTACCATTTATCGTGCCTTTTTGTATTTTACAAATGTATATAAATAGTATACTTAATAGCCTACTTATTTTACAGAAACTGCAGCTACGCCAGAAATGGCTGTCAGTGGGGAGCAGGTGGAGGGACGCCATGTGAGGGTTTCTTGTGAGGTTATCCACTCCTGTCCCGCACATCCTCCCTCCCTTTCCTTTGGGAAGCAAAGAGGTGAGTCAGAGGTGAACAACACGGATGAGGGAGACGGTCGCTGGCGTCTCCGCTCTGTTTTTACATTCACTGCCAAAGCGGAGGATCATGGCAGGGCCATTGGGTGTGAGGTCATGCACCCAGGAGGACAGAGCGCTACTGAAAAGTTGGTTCTCAACGTGAGCTGTGAGTCCTGTCACCATTGTTAACAATGACCATGTTACTGTATCATTAATGTGTGATTTGTTTGTGCAAATAATCACCTTTGAGTAGATGAGGCTGAGAGTACATGTAGGTTTTACTCTGTGCAGTAGAGGGTACTATTTTGCAATGCTTGAGAAATCCACTAGCTTGAGATCTTGAACTAGCCTGACACACACACTTTCATTTCGTTTCAATATATTTTTTAATGGTAGCTATTCAGAGCTGGAGCCAGGCTAATCTTGAACTGAAACCTTTGTCCAGTTAGTCATTAGAGCTATGGATTGATGTACAGAGCAGTCAACTAAATGTGAAGTAAGGATACCTGCAAAGGTAATACAGTGTAAAAACTAAACCCATTCTTTTCTAAGCACCTGTGTCGGCACCAAAATGAGGAGGAACTAATAAATAATACAAAGAAAGGAAAGTGAGCTGTTGCGACAGACATCACTCTGAAACAATGTTGCACGCAATACTGTATGTTCCACGGTTGTGCTTTTATCTTGGGACATCATCTGGCCCTATTACAGATTCCCCCAGGTCTGTGGACATCATCTGGCCCTATTACAGATTCCCCCAGGTCTGTGGACATCATCTGGCCCTATTACAGATTCCCCCAGGTCTGTGGACATCCGTGGAAACTTGACAGTGGTTAGAGTTCATACAGATGTGTCCCTCACATGTACCAGTGATGCTAACCCTCCTGCCAGTTCCTTCTTGTGGTACAGTGTGAAGGAAGGCCTGTCCACAGCTCTGAAACGCACCACAAAGACTATCACAGTCTCCAGGCTGAACCCTGGCAAGAACATTTTCCACTGCACGGCAGTCAATGCTCTGGGCACAGCCAACTCTTCAGCTGCTTATGAGATCATAGCTGAATGTGAGTTCTCAAAAGATGACCATATACAGGTACATAACACACACATGAACCTTAGCATTCTTATTCTGGACATGTCATAATAGGTGAGCATTTGGTGAAAATAGACAATCATTCAGCGGAAATAGTACAAACCCCTGGGGTACCCTGGTCAAAAAAGTATAATAGGGTTTTAGTGGTTAATTACTGTACACCTTGTCTATGACATGTATGGTCAACAACACTCACTGGCTGCCAACAAAAAACACTTCTTTGTTAAAGGTAGTGAAATGTCTTTGCAAATTCAAAAGAAATCTTAGAATGTATCATAGTATATGAACACTTACATGGATATGTCTTACTCTTTTACAGTGCCTCAGACAAATGTGACCATCCAGTCACCGGTCCGATGGGAGATGGGAGAAACGACCAACTCTTCAGCTGCTTATGAGATCATAGCTGAATGTGAGTTCTCAAAAGAAAATAATTAATTGAAACAAATAAAGCAAACAAATTTACCATGCAACTAAATAATAAGAAATATAAACATTAGAATAGCTGGTTTTCCATTATATATTGAATACAGTATTTCAACTAGCACGAGCTGAGTGGCTATGTGCACATGCATGCGCGTGCATGTGACGTCATTAAAATACAACCATACTAGTTAAAAAATCCACAGCACACCACTGATCATAGTATAGATGGCCTCATTAATAGGAAGTACACTTGCATGGATATGTCTTTTCCAGCGCCTCCGACAAATGTGACCATCAGCCAGTCACCGGTGCTTCCGATGGTGGGAGAAACGGCCAACTCTTCAGCTGCTTATGAGATCATAGCTGAATGTGAGTTCTCAAAAGATGACTTTAACCACATGAACCCTAGTATTCCTATTCTGGACATGTCGTCATAGGTGAGCATTTGCTGAAAATAGACAATCATTCAGCGAAACTAGCAGAGCAATATTTGGTGAAGAGACTTGAAGTAGAGGGAAAAGGGAGTTGGCCAAGTACAGACCCCTGGGGTACCCTGGTCAACAAAGTATAATAGGGTTTAAATGGTTAATTACACCTTGTCTGTAACATGTATGGTCAACAACACTCACAGCCAACAAAAACACTTCTCAAACTCTTTGTTAAAGATAGTGAAATGTCTTCTTTGCAAAGAGATCATTCAAAAGAAATGTCTCAAGTGCTTCAAATTAAGTGATATTCTCAATTTTAGAATGTATCATAGTATAGGATAGGATGGCCTCATTCATAGGATATGTCTTTTCCAGCGCCTCCGACAAATGTGACCATCAGCCAGTCACCGGAGCGTCCGATGGTGGGAGAAAGAGTCACCCTCTCCTGCCTGGGTCAGGGCTACCCACCACTGAGCTCCTTTAGATGGTACCAGATGCAGGGACAACATGTCATCCAGCACAGCGAGAACACTGAGCACCTCCGCCTCATGGAGCTGACCAGAGACATTGGATCATTCCGTTGCTTCGCTGGGAATGCCATGGGAGAGGCCAGCTCACCAGTCACAACAGTGAATGTGGAATGTAAGTGACAATGCAAGGAGTATTCACCATAAAATGTCATTCATGTTTTAAATTGCACTGACCATTTCAGTTCACAGTTTGTAGCGGGGCCGAGCTACTCTTACTCAAAGCTAAAATATAGATACCGTAATTGATGTTATTCTCTCTCAGACTGCTTTTTTATATAGCTTAAACGGGCAACATTATATTACTACATTATTGCCAGTCGCCCAGAGACAGTTTCCAGTGTTCCTGAATGTCAGCTATTTACAATATTACATTAGAGATTACTATCCCAGCATCCTAATGCTGACTGCTGGTGAGGCTTGTTCACATACCCAGATGTTAACTTTTCCTCATCCTTTTCCACCAGATGCTCCAATCATCCTGCCATCCTCTTCATGTTCTTTGGTCAATGACATCATCAGGTGTGAGTGTGATTGTTTTGTGATATTGTTAATGTACAATACATTTATGCAAATGTTTATACTGTAACGGAATACGTCCCTGTATTTTCCCAGGGTTCCCAGATTTCTGCGTTAACTGCATGACTTTCAAGGCCAGTATGACCAGCAAACACCTGGCCGTGCGACCAGATATTCAAAATAATTTAACTACTTCAACTTTGTTTACGTGACTTCCTTTTCCACCTCCACACAAAATATCTTTGAAACAAGACGAAGCACAAGCTCACAACGTGAGCTTGTGCATTGAATTTTGAGCTTGTAGATTGGCTACTTTCACCTGTTAATGTTCGCCTGTTATGACATTGTGCAGAAGAAAGGGAAGTCCGCACAATAGCTTGTGCTCAACAGTGTTTTTATTCTTTTAAAACACAGACAAACAACACAAAACGTCTGTTATGACATGCCAAATATACATTAGGGACACTGGGGTTCATGTGGTTAGAATCATTAACATGGCGAGTGTTATAAGCAGTTGTCTTGATAACGTTTAACGTATGTGAATTAAAAAATCTAAATGTCTATGAACTTCCTGTGTTAATCCTATTATTAATACTGTATACAGTATTGAATACGTTCTTCACTATGCAAGTTTTGTGCACCGCAACTCTCCTTAAGGTGAACACGCAGGGCCAACGCTGTGCTGTATGGAGTGTGTGCAAGAGACTTTATTTAAGCAGCCATTTGGTCATGTGTCTGTTCTAAACATGTATCTGGCCCCACGCCCCACCGTCCCACCCAGCCAACCGTGTGAAAGAAATTGTGCGCTTCAGCATGTTGCATTGACTGCAGCAGTACTGCAAGCCTCTGCACATCCACAGTTCCAGAATGCTTGGTACAACAACAGACGACGGGACTGTGGTACATCGGCCTCGTATCCCTCACACAACCCCACCCCCGTTGTCCCCCTACACACCGCTCCCCCACCCGTACATGATCTACACTCCCAAATTCTCCCACCTAGTTGAATGTGAAAGGGTCACGTGCTGCTTCACCCACCAGCTCAAGTGCATTTGTTTTGTGTAGATTTTGCCTCCATCAACAGAAAAGCGGAGGGGATAACTTTTTGGAATTCAGCCTAGGGGGTCCTCTTTGACATTTTGCTCAGTCCAGGCTTGCGCTCTCTCACTCTTTCCCTGAGGAAAGGTTGACACTTAAAGAGGGTTTATTTATCCTGAAGAATTCAGGTAAGATGTACCCTAGTCTTTTGATAAGAGCTGATGAAAGGGCCATTATTTGATACATGTTATGCAGTGCTAAGGGCCAAGAGAACGGCCCTCACTATGTGACCCTACTGTACATCCAGCCTTCAACTTCTTCAAGTATACATAGGGTTAGCCAAAACAAAATTAAAAGTCATTCTCTTGTGATTCCAGTTCATTCAAAAAGTATTTAAAAATATACATTGTTTACAATGATTGTGGCAGAACCCTGTGCATGCTCAACATCTCAGTTTTTGCTCTTTTAGTGCATGTCACGTGCACAGATAGGCCTGTGATATATTTACAGTCACAGCCAAGTTGGTTTGATGCTTAGCAAAGTATTATGCCTTTTATTTGTATTCTAGACCAACAAGGCCATTGTGATCTGTCAAATATTTATTGTCTTGACAGTTCAACATCCTCCAATTGTTTTAAAATGGCTAATGGTTAGTTACAGTAGCTATTTCAATAGTTGCAAAATGTCACTGGACTTAATCTGTTTTGTAACATAATCAAGATTGTCTATCAGAGCGCTGTTCCTGTCACATTCTGAGTTTTGAGGAAGTATTTATAAACATCTGCAACCATTACTTGGATAGGTCTACAGTATATTTAACCTCAAATACTGAACCTTGTGAAGTTTGTGTGCTTTGAATTTGCTATGCATCATATCAGGGCTTACTGTGCATATGTTTAGCAGGTAGGCCACATTGGCTATATTAAGAAAAACAAATGTAGCAATAGTGTATTGTGATTAGGGCGACTGTCTCCTGTTACTTTTGCTGTTATGTGTGATTATAAGATGCTGAAGTAGACATTGGAATGTGTATGTGGTGTTTCAATTGGCAATGTTAAATGTGCATGTCTAGTTCCCACAGACCAATGGTTTGTGTACAGTATTATGTCCATTACTACCTAGTATATTTATGTATTAAATATAAATAAATTATAGTAAATATTAGCATGACTTAAACTCAGTTAAATAATCAAAAGGGACACTATTCACACTTTTAAACATTACCTCTACTCTATATGTTGGAAAGGTAATGTTATATTAGTCATAACTCTGATAAAAAATGTTGTGTTTCTGAAATGCTGCTGAAGTTGTGCTGAGAGGTTTACTACAGTGATGTCACTGGAGTAAAATCTGTGTGAATATGAGAACTACAACCTTTATTTTCTGTTTTTTAGCCACTAGCCTTTGTGTCCATATAACCTTGTTTGCTGTGTTTATGGTGAAATGGCAATGTTCACTGAGATGGTTTTCTCCAATCAATATGGATTGTATTGATTTATTCTATACATGATGATAACCATCAACAAATGAGGGAAATGCTAATCAAAAGCATGATAGTATCCCCATTCCCTTTACTGTCTCCATGTCCTGATTTGACACGATTGAATAATTTATACTTATAGTATTACATTCTTTCTTTTTAAATACCCCATTTTCTCCCCAATGTAGAATTCCTCCCCACACACAGTTGTGTGTTGTCACTGCTATTGTATCCTATTGACTCACCTGCCAGTAAGGAGCCCCCACCGGGAGGATGTAGAGCCTATCTTGTCCAACTCCCCAGCCATAGACCAAGCCGGATGCACCGCGGTGGAATCGAACCCACAGCCTTTGCGGTGGTACCACTGCACCACTCGAGCACCCAGTTTTTATAGTAAAAATATTATAATTTTATTTCCATTACCCAACTATCTTCCAAGTGGTTGTCATGGAAGGCTTAAGAGCTAATAGCCACAGGCTACTACAGTAACTACTGTAGCCTAACCACAAGAAATGTTTGAGCTGAAGGCTGTATGTTGGAGTCAAATCAACTAGTTCACGCAATGCATTTACAAATAAAGGAGTGGGTGAAATTAGTTTGTGCAAGCTTCCTTTGACAGCAGTTACATTGTTAAATAAAAAAGGAATAGCATGGAAAATATGCAAAGTAAGGGATATATAAGGCGAAATAATGGGGCTGTATTATTTACATGATCAAGTACACAAATATACACAAATAAAATTCAAATATTCACGGTTCCTGATTCTATTGTGCAAAATATCAAATGTTAAAATATACTTTCAGATATGTAGGTAGGCTACCTTTGGGTGGAAAATAGTGCAAAGAGAGAAGGTCAAAAGTGCCCTTGAGAGGTACAGTAGCCTACTGCATATGGACTGATAATATTATCTGGCTGACACCTGGAAACAACCAAGAAACTCTCAAAACAATCCACCAGGTCCTTCTAAAAAAATGGAATATTGTGGAAATGTTTTCTTCCGGAATATAATTCAAAAAGTGAAAATGTCATATATTCTAGATTCATTACGCATACAGTTAAATATTTAAAACCTTTTTTTAAATCTTGATGATTGTGGCATTGTGGCAAAAATCCTATCTCAAAATATTAGAATATTTTATGAGACCACTAAAAAACACATAATACAGAAATGTCAACTATCTGAAAAGTATGTTAATTTATGCACTCAATACATGGTCTGGGGTACTTTTAAACAAATGATTTCATCAATGGGACATGCATTGGAGGTGATAAGCCTGTGGCACTGTTGAGGTGTTATGGAAACCCAGATTAAAAGATTAAAATCATTTGTATTGTTGAATATAGTGTGTTCAGTGAGTTCAGGTCAGGCCAGTTGGCTGGTCAGTTAAGCACAGTAATACCATGGTCAGCACACCAATTACTAGTAGTTTTGGCACTGTGGGCAGGTGCCAAGTTCTACTGGAAAACCAGTATATCCATAAAGCTTGTCAACATACGCAAGCACACATTGCTGTAAAATATCCTAATAGATGGTTGTGTTGACTCTGGAATTGGTAAAACACAATGATGATTTGGGGCCATCTGCTGGTGTTGGTCCACTGACAGTGAAAACTTCACACTGGAGACAAGCTTCATGGAGATGATGATTTTCCTTTCCAGCTCAATTTGGCACCTGCCCACAGTACCAAAACTACTAGTAATTGGTGTACTGACCATGGTATTACTGTGCTTAACTGACCAGCCAATTGGCCTGACCTGAACCCCACAGAGAATCTATGCGTTATATTGTCAAGAGGAAGGTGTGAGACACTAAATTCAACACCTTAATGGTGCCACAGGCTGATCACCCCATTGATGAAATAATTTGTTTCATACTATTCAGATGGTATAAATGTGGTCTCATAAAATATTTTGAGATAGGATTTTTTTTAAATTTTCATGAGCTGTATGCCACAATCATCAAGATTGAAACAAAAAAGGTTTAAAATATTTCACTATGCACAATTAATCTAGAATATATGAATAGTATATAAAAAGTTCACTTTTTGAATTATATTATGGAAGAAAATGAACTTCCACGATATGATTTTTTTAAAGGCCCTGTATTAATCTTTCAGAAGGCATGCAACTAGTTCTAGTAGCAATTGGGAGGAATTTGTCCAATTCTACAAGTACTGTATTTATAGTGGGCTCTTTGTGTTGACTCGATCCTCCCCCAACTTGACCATATGGTTTTCCTTGTTGAATACAATTTGAAACTAAAAGCAACCAAAACTGCCCAAGAAATATTTACTGCACACACAAAGCACCTTTTACTCCACTGCAACAATAACCATCTCTTGTCCTTTTCCTCCACAGTGTGTGGAGCCTTCGCTTGCAGTGCCACTCAGGATGTACAGCTTCATGGGAGGGGGCCTGTTCTGTGCAATTGTGGGGAACATCCTGTTGGTGGTCTCTACAGCTACAGACTACTGGATGCAGTATCGTCTCTCTGGCAGCTTTGCCCATCAGGGCTTGTGGAGATACTGCATGTCTGGCAAGTGTTACATGCAGACTGACAGCATTGGTGAGTGGACAACACACACTGCTGGAACCACTTGAACCTTCACATTTGATCCTTCTGGCCATGGTCATATTGTCGTTTCCGGTCTGGATCAGCAGTGCATTCAAAGGACAAAAAGGGATGGACGCTCGATGGATTGTAGCTTCAAAGGTCAACTCCGTATTTATTTTCGCCAAGTACAAAGTCGAAACAGCCGTTATAACACTGCACAAGATAAAAGTCTTATGCCTGAGTCTGAGCATTCAACACACAGCGTTCCGTGGTTCCAATATCGACGCCGGATCAGACTCCCGATATGAGATGCGCTCAGGCTTATGTCTCACAAGCCAACGCATAGTCCCGCCTACTCTGTCAGCGGCCTCGTCCAATAGAAAGCCGCTGAACAGGGTATCCGGTTCTCGCGAAGGCGGGACCTATGCTAAGCTGCGTTCTCCTATACCAAAGCTATTTTTACAACTTGAGATATTACAACTCCATAGCAATGCTTTTAAGAATACAATATGATATATGAAATTATAAACATGACAGAACTATATAAAACTAAACAGAATTATATGTAACTTAACTGAAACATGACAGAACAGTATGAAACTAAACAGAATTACATTAAACTGAACTGACTCTATTTAAGAAATGAATGAGCTGTTTTAACTTGGTACATGAAATTATAATAAAAATAACCCTATGTTAAGAGTACATTTTAGATTAGTTACTGAATGCACTAATAGTTTAGTAACCTAGTCTATGTATTAGTTTCCTAGCGTTTATCTATTCTATAGTAACAGAAGAGTGTTTTAAGATATTTTAAGAAAGTCCAACAGAAATATAGAAAGTTAAAGTCTCAAGCCGAAATCAGATACTGCCAGCTGCTTCACACCTTCTGTGGGCCTCTAACAAACTTAGAACAAAAGGATCGCATCCTGTCCTTGTAAGGTGTTGCTCGCTCAGACGTTTAACAATAGCTCCTTTTGGTGAGAACATTCTAGATTGATTTCAAACCAGCTGTTTAACCGTACTGACCTTAGTTGAAAATAGACTTTAATTTTGGTTCATTTATTAGAAATTACACGACAATATCTAGGAGGACTTAAATGAATGGACTTCTAACTATGGTCATTCTGGATTACATAACCATATCTACTGATAACTACGAGTAAGGTTATGCCTTTATTAGCCCCTATACAGCCCCTAGGATGTCAATGAATTAGTATTTTCCCTAATCAAAATACTTTTAATTGCAAATACAGTAAATGTGCAAGAATGAGTAGTGGATTACATACACGGAGAGGAAGACCTCGTGCAAGATAACAGCATACACCTATTAATACATTTCAGTTTTCTGTCAAGAAATACTGGCTATACGCTACAACAGAAGTATGACTGTTGTTGCATCTAAAAATGTAAGTGTTGATCATAACATTACAGGAAATTAAAAAGGTCCCAAACAGTTGGGTCCCAGTAATAGTATGAAGAGTTTCATTCTAAATGTATATAGCCTATCCACCATCGCTTTGGCCTTGCTCTCACAATTGGTCCTGTAGAGGAAATGAGGAATATCAATATATGCAATATATTGAATACTATTGCCGTTATTACCAAACACCCATGCATAGAAAATGATATTACTAAACTATATAATACTTTAAAGAAGTTGAGATATCTTCTAATTATCTTTTTTCCCCAAAGAAGATTTTTTTCCCCATTAAAAATGACCCTTCCCTCTCTCACTCTCTCTCTCTCTCTCTCTCTCTCCCTCTCTCTCTCTCTCCATCTCTCTCTCTCTCTCTCTCTCTCCCTCTCTCTCTCTCTCTCTATATCTCTCTCTCTCTCTCTCTCTCTCTCTCTATCTCTCTCTCTCTCCCTCTCTCTCCCTCTCTCTCCCTCTCCCTCTCCCTCTCTCTCTCTCTCTCTCTCTCTCTCTCTCTCTCTCACATAGCCTACTGGAATGCCACTCGTGCTTTCATGATCCTCTCTGCCATGTCATGCTTTGCTGGCATCATTGCTGGCATACTGTCCTTTGCCCACTTCTCTGCCTTTGAGAGGTTCAATCGCTCTTTTGCTGCTGGGATCATGTTCTTTGTCTCGAGTGAGTAATGCCAGATAACAAAACACCTGCCGAAAGTAAAGAGTAAATATATCTCACATAATGTTTGTATAACTTTATTTAAGCAGAGAGTGACCTGCAAGTCAACACAGGAATGTATTTTATATAAACAAAGAGAATGACAGATTCTTTATATTATTTCATTATCTGCATAGCAACTGAACTATATAGTCTTGTGTAGCCAGGCGATCATAAATCATAAATCATATACTGATACATCTGGGAAAGTCTAAACTCAATGAGCTTGGATGCTGGAGAAAACCAACGGTAACAAACCTACAGTACACTGCTTTGAAATCCAATTCTGATACCATCGCATAAAAGTCTGTTATGTTTTAAATTTCTGATGTTTAGCCCATTCATTGAATTATCAGACAACTGAACTAACCTTCAAAAGTGGAAATCGATTTAAATATGTATTGTGTCTGTCATCCTCTGCCAGCTCTCTTTGTTCTGCTTGCAATGGCCATTTACACTGGGGTGACAGTGAACTTCTTGGGCAAGCGCTTTGGCGACTGGCGCTTCTCTTGGTCCTACATACTAGGCTGGGTGGCCTTGCTCATGACGTTCTTTGCAGGTAATCAGAGATCAGGAAGTGGACTTCTCTGGCATGAAGTCTAATTTATAGGCATGCTTCATCACACAATCATGTCGCTCACTGAATATTATTTGATTATATTATTTTTGGTGAGCAACACCAACCATAGTATAAATTAGACACAGGTGTGATTTCCCATGCCACACAAGTAATGAGTTAATTGAAAGTTGAGTTACATATGTGTATTTAAATAATGCACATACTGTACACTCAGTTAACTGCCAATTATTGGAACACACGCTACTGTATATTACCAACTACAGTATGGGGCCTTATTAAAAACGTATTGTTGCAACAGTTTCCATGAAATCCAATGAACACCTTACAGAATGTCTGCAGTGCAGTGCCCGGTGTCGAGTCAGTCGGACCGGACACACAGTTGTCCAGAGCCGCCACAAAAGGCCTCTGCCCCGGCTCTGGACCTGATCACCCCTATATCTCCATATGGAGCTGGCCTCTTACATAACAACACTTCATATTTGGGCATGCCTGACACAGAACTCCATGGAATAAAGGGACACAGACAGATGGGTGGAACGGGTACTCTGACACGGGTACAACGGGTATTGCATAGCCGGGTAGGGCATGTATCTCTAACTTACATCGTTACCGACTCGATGCGCTACCACCAGGCACCGTTCTAGTTTAAACAAATCGGATTCCAATCTGGATGTGGCACAGATCTGAGTAAGGCTGGATTTGGCTGCCAGTCTGAACACTCAGATCTGTGACAGATCCGATCTGGTCACATTGCAAATGCAGTGAACGGTCGTGCCAAAAGATCTGATTTGAGAAATAAATCTGATTTGAATCTGATTTGACTGGATGTGACTGCAGTCTAAATGGGGCTTTAGTGCACAGACCACATGCTCTTTGTGAGTGTGAGGACACTGGTTTGAACTTTAGATCCGACCCGACCCCAATCTGATCTCTGTCTTGCATGTAGCTCCTCTCCCTCTGAATTTAGTTAGCTGTCTCTCTACACTGAAGGGCTACAAGGGCTCTATTTTCATCCATGCTAAACCCCTTATCCCTAAACTACTTTGCCTTGTTTCACAATTTTTGAATAGTTAAAATAGCCAATCTACATGGACACATTATGAGCTTGTAGAATGGCTAGTTTAACTAATCAAAAATGTTTTTCAAAATAGTGAAGAAAGGCAAAGTAGTTTAGGGATAAGGGGTTTAGCATGGACGAAAATATAGGGCAAAATGGCAAAAGTCATCTTAAAAACCCATTCACACATTGGTTCCACACATTCATATTCTTGTGCCTGCTTAATTTGCCTGCTTATTTGAGGGGAAAATAGCCTAGTACTGTGAATTGCTTAGTACTGTATTGTGCCAAATAAGTCTGAGCACATAATAATTATGTGCTCAGACTTATTTGGCACAAGCTAATGTAACCATATTATGGTTACATTAGCTTGTTTAATCAGTGTTTTGGAAGATGTTTTCACTATTATGACTGCATTTGATTAATTTACAAACATTCACTTACATTTTATTTTGCAGGCATATTCTACATGTGTGCATACAGGATGCATGAGTGTAGAAGAGTGGCTGGCCCTCGCTAAATAAAGGAAGAAATGGTACCTGAAAGCTGCACTGCAAAAAGTAAACAGCAATGGGCAAAATAACATTTTCATTTCCCATGGAAAAATAAATGAACAAGTATATAAAATAAATGGAAAATGGCTGACATTAAAGTAATAAAACATTAGAATTTCACCTCAGCACCTTGTGACAGTGTCAATGTCTTTGCATTTTAGGTTCAACATGACCGATGGAGTGAGGTCAGTGTGTGAGGTGCTTTTATAGATACAATGCAAAACAAACGCAACAAAAGCACAGTAAGGCTTTGCATATGAATGGAATAACTGGTGCAAACCACATAAAATACATAATGCTGACTTAAGCTTGGTCTTGTGGCATTCCATCACGCTGCAAATTAACTTCTTGTGATACAAAATGTTAATGATTGATTTATGAATTTATTTGAATAGCATTTTTACAAATTTACAAAGTGCTTTATGGAACCAGATAAAAATTAACCCTAGTGTCCTTATCTGAGGCTGAGCCAAATAATCAGTGAAATTAGTAGATCTACAAGCTCACAATGTGTTGCGACACAGTGTGAACTTGTAGATTGCTGTTTTCAGAGAAAGTATTTGGTGTAGAGGGGGGAAAAGGAGGGGGTCTAGTGGTCTACTATAGACCCCTGAGAGACTAGACAACTGATAGATAAATTGTTATCGTGTTTACAACTAATGTCCAGTTGGTCACTTCACCATATTCTGTGGGTTAGGTTAGAAAGGCCTTATCATAATTTTACCCCTACTCCATGTTTACACAGGGTTGTTCCTCTAATCCTATAATGTCATGTCACCATGCATGTGCCCTATTTTATCATATTTATATTATACTGTAAAAACTGTGGTACAGTGCATTTAGTTTGCATGCAGCTGCGTTATCAGTGTGACCTTGGCTGTGGTGGGAGAAGTGGGAAGTCAGTATAGGGAAAGAGTTTTATCATCAGGTTGCCAGGGCAACGCACCCAACTGCAGAGGAATCGAGACACTTCCTATCTTGTGACTCTCCGTCACGCCGACTTCAGCATCATCAATGTGCTGGACTAATGAGAGATCGCCAACCATCGCCAACCCTGGTCTTGTCATCTGACATTGCGGATATGAATCATCTCCAGCCAATAGACTAATATCAACAAACTAACGTCATCTACAGTACAAAGCAATGAACAATGCTCAGGAGAGCAGAATTCGGCGCCCGGACCATTGGATTATTGCTCTAAATTATTTTGTAATTGTACTATCCGAATTCCAACATATTTCTCTGTAAATTGATTAATACCTACTAAAATATTGTTAAAACCTTAAAAAGTTTCTTGCGTCTGCGTCTTCAAATAACTTTTTAAGGTCTTTCTATTTTTTATGGTTCAAGAAGCTGTCTTGGTAAATTCAGGATTTAAAGGGCAATTCCCTAATTTTAAAGGTAAAGACGGCACTACATTTGGGTCTAAACTTTGGTCTCCTGTTCTTCATCCTGGTATCAGTTTATACCTAAAAACAACAAAGTACATTATCTAGGGTTTAAGACTTAAACTAACTATAGTTAAAAACTGAGTTAATGGAGATAAAAACAACTTTAAATTACAATAAGAAAGAGATTTGACATAAAAGTAGGTTTTCAGAAATTATAATGATTTTGCTAACCTTAGAACCTCATGCAAGGTGTTCCAAAGTCTAGCTTCCCGTGCTGGGGCCGGAAAGCCTGATCGATCCAAGCAAGTCCAGGAATAATGTAACTTGACCTCAAACTAATTGCAAAAAACCAAACTCAGCTGATTTTGTATCTTCAATATATCCTGAATTTTATGCAAAACTAATGCTTGGAATGGATCCAGCATCATGAAAACCCTCTAGAAATGTCACATGCTACTTAAAGCAAAAGTTAATCTACAAAATATTTGCCTTATATTGGATGTCAATGGTGGCCATGCTGTTTTCTAAACTTTCCCCTCAGACAATTCCAGGCAACTTTTTTCTGTTATTCAGGATATGTTGAAGATACAAAATCAGGATATATTGAAGATAAAAAATCAGCTGAGTTTTTTTTTTTTTTGCAATTAGTTTGAGGTTGATCCTGTATTTTCCATAGATTTCCTGTACTTGGCCCTATACAGTATCTGAGGATCTAAGGCTGCACAGTGCACACAGCCTTATAGTGGACTAGCATAATTTAAAATATAACTGGAAACCTGTCCAGGCAGGGCTTTAACAGTCATCGGTAATAATAAAATCTATTCTGAAATTCACAGGCAACCAGTGGAGAGCAGCTAAGATGGGTGATATGGTCATATGTCTTAGAATCAGCAGTCTAGCAGCTGAATTCTGTACCAATTGGAAACGGGATATTGTTTGGGAAATACAAGGTGAATACAAGCTTGACCTTTTCAAGGTCTGCAAAAGACAGGAAAGACTTTATTCTGGCAATGTTCCTCAGCTGGATGTAACATGATTGAACAACCCTGAGGCTGAAGTAGAATCATACCCTACCAATTTCTGATTTGAAGGAGTGGGCGGAATTTGGGGAGCTGAATATATTGATCTCAGATTTTTGCTCATTTAACCTGAGACATCCATTGAAGACCCAGAATTCACCTCTGTGGAACATCACAGGAAAAGTGTCTCCCCTTTACCTCCCAATGCCACACATTTACCCAGGTTATTAATAGGAAATAGGTGTAACTTAACATTGTGAGAGAGAGAGTAACAGCGGGGGTTGACTGACGCCTGATGATCAGTCAGAGCTTGGAGACCCCCCTGATGGTGGAGGCCCGTTTCAATTGAAACTGGTGAAACATAGAAAAGGCCTCCTATGTTGGTGTGGATGAGGATTGGCACATGGAAATACGAAAGGTGGATGAGGAGAAGTAGAAGATGATGGGGTCCAGGCATGTGTTAAGGGTGCTGAGAAGCAGCGTATAGTACCTCCATTGAGGACTGGTAGCTTGAAAGTAGCCTGCAACATGGGAAAGGTTATATGGAAGCACACAAACCAGGAACACAGCTAGAGTCCCCAGGGCCATGCCGATGGCCTTCCGTTTCTGCACTTGAGGTATCCCAGGGCGTGTGTAGAGAATCCAAATGCAGGCCAGGTAGCAAAATACACAAATTATAAGGGGTATTATGCAAAGGACTACAAAAAACTCCATGCGCATAGGGAGAAGGACTGCCAACTGCTTCGGTGAGAAGTCTTCATAGCACATGGTGGAGTTTGTATTGGAGAGGGATGGGTGGTGCTCGATGAAGATAACAATGCTACAGTGGGCTAGTGAGACTAACCAGATGACAGCACTCATCACTATGGGGTATACAGGCCTGTACAGCTGCCAGTAGGCGACCGGGAAAGCTACCCCGATGTAGCGCACAACACTAACCGCCATCAGTAGCAGGGAGCTGGTGTAGATGGTGCAGAAGAAGATGAAGGCAGACATAGTGCAGACATAGTGAGGCAGGTTCCACTGCATATCGCATGCAGCCTCATACATCTTGAGGGGAAGTACAGCAAGGAAAATGAGGTCTGAGACAGTCAGGTTGAGGAGCAGGATGGCTGTTGGACTTGGCCTGACACTGATCTGGGTACTGAAGGCGTACAGTGCCAACATGTTTGCCGGCAGGCCTATCAGGAAGATAAGGATGTCGACTGAGAGGATGATCACACTCTGTAGCTTCATGACTGTGATTCTAAACCACAGGACAGAAATAGTGAAATAATTAACTGAACAACATATACAGTATTCTGCATGACTTGAAACTGAAAGGTAAAGAAATAGTGTGTAATAGAGTGCAAATCTCTGCCTGGAGGCATGCTTGAATAATAATATTATAATGGTCTATGCTGTCTTCCTCGCGCTCTTTCCTCATACACATACATTTATACCTCTCCATCTTTCTCTGTCTGGAGCGTGCATGTGATGACGATGTTTTCCTTTGAGTAATTCTTGAGCAACTAGGCTACTGGGACATTCATAGTAATGAACCAGCTAAGAGTAAAATATAACAATATGAATAATAATAGCTTTTCTAAAATATTTTTGTCCACAGAAACAGATCACTTTAAAATTCTAAAGCTGACATAAAATATTTAAAAGACAATGTTTCACAACAGATTGTCTATTTTAATTTAGTTGACATTTTGCTTGTATAAGATAAATAGATATTATTTACTTACTTTTTCCCTGCTTCTCAAAAAAGGTTCAGGTTTAGTAAAAATCTAGATTTTTGATCCAGGTCTTGGGTTTAATTGTGACAAAAACAATTACTAAATCGTATACAGTATGCTTGTACTAACCTAAGACTGTAACCAACTCTGTGTTTTGAGACTGTTCTGCTCATTTGCTATAGCAAACAGTGACTATAGCCTACCTACATGCAAAGCCAAATTACACTCCCCTCTTGACTCAAATAAAAGGCTCTTGTTAGTTCACTGTTGCCATGCAAGCTGTAGGTTGGTACCTACAGTATAACTCAGAAATTACAAAACATTTCAAAGTCTCTAGTAGCATGCAAAAGTTTGTGCTATTGCCATTGAGAATGCATTGGGCGTTTAAGTTAAATAACTCAGAAACTACAAAACATTTCAAAGTAAAAAGTTCCAGCATGTGTCTCCACAGTAAACTGAATTATCAAAAGTGTGAATGGAGTTTCTAGGTGAAAGTGCTTTTTTGACGTGCCAATATCTGCCAATGAGCCCCATTGTAAATTTCTCAAATTTGAAAGCACTATATTTCTAAAACTATGACAAATTTCAAAGATTCCTTTTCAGGCAAACATGTCCACCATAAGATGAACCTAAATAGGTTTGAATGGGGTTTCTAGGTGTAAGTATGTAGGACTAGTAGCATGCCAACATTTGTGCTATTGCCATTGAGAATGCATTGGGCGTTTAAGTTAAATAACTCAGAAACTACAAAACATTTCAAAGTAAAAAGTTCCAGCATGTCTCCACAGTAAGCTGAATTATAAAAAGTGTGAATGGAGTTTCTAGGTGAAAGTGCTTTTTTGACGTGCCAATATCTGCCAATGAGCCCCATTGTAAATTTCTCAAATTTGAAAGCACTATATTTCTAAAACTATGACACATTTCAAAGATTCCTTTTCAGGCAAACATGTCCACCATAAGATGAACCTAAATAGGTTTGAATGGGGTTTCTAGGTGTAAGTATGTAGGACTAGTAGCATGCCAAAGTTTGTGCTATTGCCATTGAGAATGCATTGGGCGTTTAAGTTAAATAACTCAGAAACTACAAAACATTTCAAAGTAAAAAGTTCCAGCATGTCTCCACAGTAAGCTGAATTATAAAAAGTGTGAATGGAGTTTCTAGGTGAAAGTGCTTTTTTGACGTGCCAATATCTGCCAATGAGCCCCATTGTAAATTTCTCAAATTTGAAAGCACTATATTTCTAAAACTATGACACATTTCAAAGATTCCTTTTCAGGCAAACATGTCCACCATAAGATGAACCTAAATAGGTTTGACTGGGGTTTCTAGGTGTAAGTATGTAGGACTAGTAGCATGCCAAAGTTTGTGCTATTGCCATTGAGAATGCATTGGGCGTTTAAGTTAAATAACTCAGAAACTACAAAACATTTCAAAGTAAAAAGTTCCAGCATGTGTCTCCACAGTAAGCTGAATTATAAAAAGTATGAATGGAGTTCCTAGGTGAAAGTGCTTTTATGACGTGCCAATATCTGCCATTGAGCCCCATTGTACATTTCTCAAATTTGAAAGCACTATATTTCTAAAACTATGAAACATTTCAAAGATTCCTTTTCAGGCAAACATGTCCACCATAAGATGAACCTAAATAGGTTTGACTGGGGTTTCTATGTGTAAGTATGTAGGACTAGTAGCATGCCAAAGTTTGTGCTATTGCCATTGAGAATGCATTGGGCGTTTAAGTTAAATAACTCAGAAACTACAAAACATTTCAAAGTAAAAAGTTCCAGCATGTGTCTCCACAGTAAGCTGAATTATAAAAAGTATGAATGGAGTTCCTAGGTGAAAGTGCTTTTATGACGTGCCAATATCTGCCATTGAGCCCCATTGTACATTTCTCAAATTTGAAAGCACTATATTTCTAAAACTATGACACATTTCAAAGATTCCTTTTCAGGCAAACATGTCCACCATAAGATGAACCTAAATAGGTTTGACTGGGGTTTCTAGGTGTAAGTATGTAGGACTAGTAGCATGCCAAAGTTTGTGCTATTGCCATTGAGAATGCATTGGGCGTTTAAGTTAAATAACTCAGAAACTACAAAACATTTCAAAGTAAAAAGTTCCAGCATGTGTCTCCACAGTAAGCTGAATTATAAAAAGTATGAATGGAGTTCCTAGGTGAAAGTGCTTTTATGACGTGCCAATATCTGCCATTGAGCCCCATTGTACATTTCTCAAATTTGAAAGCACTATATTTCTAAAACTATGAAACATTTCAAAGATTCCTTTTCAGGCAAACATGTCCACCATAAGATGAACCTAAATAGGTTTGACTGGGGTTTCTATGTGTAAGTATGTAGGACTAGTAGCATGCCAAAGTTTGTGCTATTGCCATTGAGAATGCATTGGGCGTTTAAGTTAAATAACTCAGAAACTACAAAACATTTCAAAGTAAAAAGTTCCAGCATGTGTCTCCACAGTAAGCTGAATTATAAAAAGTATGAATGGAGTTCCTAGGTGAAAGTGCTTTTATGACGTGCCAATATCTGCCATTGAGCCCCATTGTACATTTCTCAAATTTGAAAGCACTATATTTCTAAAACTATGAAACATTTCAAAGATTCCTTTTCAGGCAAACATGTCCACCATAAGATGAACCTAAATAGGTTTGACTGGGGTTTCTATGTGTAAGTATGTAGGACTAGTAGCATGCCAAAGTTTGTGCTATTGCCATTGAGAATGCATTGGGCGTTTAAGTTAAATAACTCAGAAACTACAAAACATTTCAAAGTAAAAAGTTCCAGCATGTGTCTCCACAGTAAGCTGAATTATAAAAAGTATGAATGGAGTTCCTAGGTGAAAGTGCTTTTATGACGTGCCAATATCTGCTATTGAGCCCCATTGTACATTTCTCAAATTTGAAAGCACTATATTTCTAAAACTATGACACATTTCAAAGATTCCTTTTCAGGCAAACATGTCCACCATAAGATGAACCTAAATAGGTTTGAATGGGGTTTCTAGGTGTAAGTATGTAGGACTAGTAGCATGCCAAAGTTTGTGCTATTGCCATTGAGAATGCATTGGGCGTTTAAGTTAAATAACTCAGAAACTACAAAACATTTCAAAGTAAAAAGTTCCAGCATGTCTCCACAGTAAGCTGAATTATAAAAAGTGTGAATGGAGTTTCTAGGTGAAAGTGCTTTTTTGACGTGCCAATATCTGCCAATGAGCCCCATTGTACATTTCTCAAATTTGAAAGCACTATATTTCTAAAACTATGACACATTTCAAAGATTCATTGTCAGGCAAACATGTCCACCATAAGATGAACCTAAATAGGTTTGAATGGGGTTTCTATGTGTAAGTATGTAGGACTAGTAGCATGCCAAAGTTTGTGCTATTGCCATTGAGAATGCATTGGGCGTTTAAGTTAAATAACTCAGAAACTACAAAACATTTCAAAGAAAAAAGTTCCAGCATGTGTCTCCACAGTAAGCTGAATTATAAAAAGTATGAATGGAGTTCCTAGGTGAAAGTGCTTTTATGACGTGCCAATATCTGCCATTGAGCCCCATTGTACATTTCTCAAATTTGAAAGCACTATATTTCTAAAACTATGACACATTTCAAAGATTCCTTTTCAGGCAAACATGTCCACCATAAGATGAACCTAAATAGGTTTGAATGGGGTTTCTAGGTGTAAGTATGTAGGACTAGTAGCATGCCAAAGTTTGTGCTATTGCCATTGAGAATGCATTGGGCGTTTAAGTTAAATAACTCAGAAACTACAAAACATTTCAAAGTAAAAAGTTCCAGCATGTCTCCACAGTAAGCTGAATTATAAAAAGTGTGAATGGAGTTTCTAGGTGAAAGTGCTTTTTTGACGTGCCAATATCTGCCAATGAGCCCCATTGTAAATTTCTCAAATTTGAAAGCACTATATTTCTAAAACTATGACACATTTCAAAGATTCCTTTTCAGGCAAACATGTCCACCATAAGATGAACCTAAATAGGTTTGAATGGGGTTTCTAGGTGTAAGTATGTAGGACTAGTTGCATGCCAAAGTTTGTGCTATTGCCATTGAGAATGCATTGGGCGTTTAAGTTAAATAACTCAGAAACTACAAAACATTTCAAAGTAAAAAGTTCCAGCATGTGTCTCCACAGTAAGCTGAAATATAAAAAGTATGAATGGAGTTCCTAGGTGAAAGTGCTTTTTTGACGTGCCAATATCTGCCATTGAGCCCCATTGTACATTTCTCAAATTTGAAAGCACTATATTTCTAAAACTATGAAACATTTCAAAGATTCCTTTTCAGGCAAACATGTCCACCATAAGATGAACCTAAATAGGTTTGACTGGGGTTTCTAGGTGTAAGTATGTAGGACTAGTAGCATGCCAAAGTTTGTGCTATTGCCATTGAGAATGCATTGGGCGTTTAAGTTAAATAACTCAGAAACTACAAAACATTTCAAAGTAAAAAGTTCCAGCATGTGTCTCCACAGTAAGCTGAATTATAAAAAGTATGAATGGAGTTCCTAGGTGAAAGTGCTTTTATGACGTGCCAATATCTGCCATTGAGCCCCATTGTACATTTCTCAAATTTGAAAGCACTATATTTCTAAAACTATGAAACATTTCAAAGATTCCTTTTCAGGCAAACATGTCCACCATAAGATGAACCTAAATAGGTTTGACTGGGGTTTCTATGTGTAAGTATGTAGGACTAGTAGCATGCCAAAGTTTGTGCTATTGCCATTGAGAATGCATTGGGCGTTTAAGTTAAATAACTCAGAAACTACAAAACATTTCAAAGTAAAAAGTTCCAGCATGTCTCCACAGTAAGCTGAATTATAAAAAGTGTGAATGGAGTTTCTAGGTGAAAGTGCTTTTTTGACGTGCCAATATCTGCCAATGAGCCCCATTGTAAATTTCTCAAATTTGAAAGCACTATATTTCTAAAACTATGACACATTTCAAAGATTCCTTTTCAGGCAAACATGTCCACCATAAGATGAACCTAAATAGGTTTGAATGGGGTTTCTAGGTGTAAGTATGTAGGACTAGTTGCATGCCAAAGTTTGTGCTATTGCCATTGAGAATGCATTGGGCGTTTAAGTTAAATAACTCAGAAACTACAAAACATTTCAAAGTAAAAAGTTCCAGCATGTGTCTCCACAGTAAGCTGAAATATAAAAAGTATGAATGGAGTTCCTAGGTGAAAGTGCTTTTTTGACGTGCCAATATCTGCCATTGAGCCCCATTGTACATTTCTCAAATTTGAAAGCACTATATTTCTAAAACTATGAAACATTTCAAAGATTCCTTTTCAGGCAAACATGTACACCATAAGATGAACCTAAATAGGTTTGACTGGGGTTTCTAGGTGTAAGTATGTAGGACTAGTAGCATGCCAAAGTTTGTGCTATTGCCATTGAGAATGCATTGGGCGTTTAAGTTAAATAACTCAGAAACTACAAAACATTTCAAAGTAAAAAGTTCCAGCATGTGTCTCCACAGTAAGCTGAATTATAAAAAGTATGAATGGAGTTCCTAGGTGAAAGTGCTTTTATGACGTGCCAATATCTGCCATTGAGCCCCATTGTACATTTCTCAAATTTGAAAGCACTATATTTCTAAAACTATGAAACATTTCAAAGATTCCTTTTCAGGCAAACATGTCCACCATAAGATGAACCTAAATAGGTTTGACTGGGGTTTCTATGTGTAAGTATGTAGGACTAGTAGCATGCCAAAGTTTGTGCTATTGCCATTGAGAATGCATTGGGCGTTTAAGTTAAATAACTCAGAAACTACAAAACATTTCAAAGTAAAAAGTTCCAGCATGTGTCTCCACAGTAAGCTGAATTATAAAAAGTATGAATGGAGTTCCTAGGTGAAAGTGCTTTTATGACGTGCCAATATCTGCCATTGAGCCCCATTGTACATTTCTCAAATTTGAAAGCACTATATTTCTAAAACTATGAAACATTTCAAAGATTCCTTTTCAGGCAAACATGTCCACCATAAGATGAACCTAAATAGGTTTGACTGGGGTTTCTATGTGTAAGTATGTAGGACTAGTAGCATGACAAAGTTTGTGCTATTGCCATTGAGAATGCATTGGGCGTTTAAGTTAAATAACTCAGAAACTACAAAACATTTCAAAGTAAAAAGTTCCAGCATGTGTCTCCACAGTAAGCTGAATTATAAAAAGTATGAATGGAGTTCCTAGGTGAAAGTGCTTTTATGACGTGCCAATATCTGCCATTGAGCCCCATTGTACATTTCTCAAATTTGAAAGCACTATATTTCTAAAACTATGACACATTTCAAAGATTCATTGTCAGGCAAACATGTCCACCATAAGATGAACCTAAATAGGTTTGAATGGGGTTTCTAGGTGTAAGTATGTAGGACTAGTAGCATGCCAAAGTTTGTGCTATTGCCATTGAGAATGCATTGGGCGTTTAAGTTAAATAACTCAGAAACTACAAAACATTTCAAAGTAAAAAGTTCCAGCATGTCTCCACAGTAAGCTGAATTATAAAAAGTGTGAATGGAGTTTCTAGGTGAAAGTGCTTTTTTGACGTGCCAATATCTGCCAATGAGCCCCATTGTAAATTTCTCAAATTTGAAAGCACTATATTTCTAAAACTATGACACATTTCAAAGATTCATTGTCAGGCAAACATGTCCACCATAAGATGAACCTAAATAGGTTTGAATGGGGTTTCTAGGTGTAAGTATGTAGGACTAGTAGCATGCCAAAGTTTGTGCTATTGCCATTGAGAATGCATTGGGCGTTTAAGTTAAATAACTCAGACACTACAAAACATTTCAAAGTAAAAAGTTCCAGCATGTGTCTCCACAGTAAGCTGAATTATAAAAAGTGTGAATGGAGTTTCTAGGTGAAAGTGCTTTTTTGACGTGCCAATATCTGCCATTGAGCCCCATTGTACATTTCTCAAATTTGAAAGCACTATATTTCTAAAACTATTAAACATTTCAAAGATTCCTTTTCAGGCAAACATGTCCACCATAAGATGAACCTAAATAGGTTTGACTGGGGTTTCTATGTGTAAGTATGTAGGACTAGTAGCATGCCAAAGTTTGTGCTATTGCCATTGAGAATGCATTGGGCGTTTAAGTTAAATAACTCAGAAACTACAAAACATTTCAAAGAAAAAAGTTCCAGCATGTGTCTCCACAGTAAGCTGAATTATAAAAAGTATGAATGGAGTTCCTAGGTGAAGGTGCTTTTATGACGTGCCAATATCTGCCATTGAGCCCCATTGTACATTTCTCAAATTTGAAAGCACTATATTTCTAAAACTATGACACATTTCAAAGATTCCTTTTCAGGCAAACATGTCCACCATAAGATGAACCTAAATAGGTTTGAATGGGGTTTCTAGGTGTAAGTATGTAGGACTAGTAGCATGCCAAAGTTTGTGCTATTGCCATTGAGAATGCATTGGGCGTTTAAGTTAAATAACTCAGAAACTACAAAACATTTCAAAGTAAAAAGTTCCAGCATGTCTCCACAGTAAGCTGAATTATAAAAAGTGTGAATGGAGTTTCTAGGTGAAAGTGCTTTTTTGACGTGCCAATATCTGCCAATGAGCCCCATTGTAAATTTCTCAAATTTGAAAGCACTATATTTCTAAAACTATGACACATTTCAAAGATTCCTTTTCAGGCAAACATGTCCACCATAAGATGAACCTAAATAGGTTTGAATGGGGTTTCTAGGTGTAAGTATGTAGGACTAGTTGCATGCCAAAGTTTGTGCTATTGCCATTGAGAATGCATTGGGCGTTTAAGTTAAATAACTCAGAAACTACAAAACATTTCAAAGTAAAAAGTTCCAGCATGTGTCTCCACAGTAAGCTGAAATATAAAAAGTATGAATGGAGTTCCTAGGTGAAAGTGCTTTTTTGACGTGCCAATATCTGCCATTGAGCCCCATTGTACATTTCTCAAATTTGAAAGCACTATATTTCTAAAACTATGAAACATTTCAAAGATTCCTTTTCAGGCAAACATGTCCACCATAAGATGAACCTAAATAGGTTTGACTGGGGTTTCTAGGTGTAAGTATGTAGGACTAGTAGCATGCCAAAGTTTGTGCTATTGCCATTGAGAATGCATTGGGCGTTTAAGTTAAATAACTCAGAAACTACAAAACATTTCAAAGTAAAAAGTTCCAGCATGTGTCTCCACAGTAAGCTGAATTATAAAAAGTATGAATGGAGTTCCTAGGTGAAAGTGCTTTTATGACGTGCCAATATCTGCCATTGAGCCCCATTGTACATTTCTCAAATTTGAAAGCACTATATTTCTAAAACTATGAAACATTTCAAAGATTCCTTTTCAGGCAAACATGTCCACCATAAGATGAACCTAAATAGGTTTGACTGGGGTTTCTATGTGTAAGTATGTAGGACTAGTAGCATGCCAAAGTTTGTGCTATTGCCATTGAGAATGCATTGGGCGTTTAAGTTAAATAACTCAGAAACTACAAAACATTTCAAAGTAAAAAGTTCCAGCATGTGTCTCCACAGTAAGCTGAATTATAAAAAGTATGAATGGAGTTCCTAGGTGAAAGTGCTTTTATGACGTGCCAATATCTGCCATTGAGCCCCATTGTACATTTCTCAAATTTGAAAGCACTATATTTCTAAAACTATGAAACATTTCAAAGATTCCTTTTCAGGCAAACATGTCCACCATAAGATGAACCTAAATAGGTTTGACTGGGGTTTCTATGTGTAAGTATGTAGGACTAGTAGCATGACAAAGTTTGTGCTATTGCCATTGAGAATGCATTGGGCGTTTAAGTTAAATAACTCAGAAACTACAAAACATTTCAAAGTAAAAAGTTCCAGCATGTGTCTCCACAGTAAGCTGAATTATAAAAAGTATGAATGGAGTTCCTAGGTGAAAGTGCTTTTATGACGTGCCAATATCTGCCATTGAGCCCCATTGTACATTTCTCAAATTTGAAAGCACTATATTTCTAAAACTATGAAACATTTCAAAGATTCCTTTTCAGGCAAACATGTCCACCATAAGATGAACCTAAATAGGTTTGACTGGGGTTTCTATGTGTAAGTATGTAGGACTAGTAGCATGCCAAAGTTTGTGCTATTGCCATTGAGAATGCATTGGGCGTTTAAGTTAAATAACTCAGAAACTACAAAACATTTCAAAGTAAAAAGTTCCAGCATGTGTCTCCACAGTAAGCTAAATTATAAAAAGTATGAATGGAGTTCCTAGGTGAAAGTGCTTTTATGACGTGCCAATATCTGCCATTGAGCCCCATTGTACATTTCTCAAATTTGAAAGCACTATATTTCTAAAACTATGACACATTTCAAAGATTCCTTTTCAGGCAAACATGTCCACCATAAGATGAACCTAAATAGGTTTGAATGGGGTTTCTAGGTGTAAGTATGTAGGACTAGTAGCATGCCAAAGTTTGTGCTATTGCCATTGAGAATGCATTGGGCGTTTAAGTTAAATAACTCAGAAACTACAAAACATTTCAAAGTAAAAAGTTCCAGCATGTCTCCACAGTAAGCTGAATTATAAAAAGTGTGAATGGAGTTTCTAGGTGAAAGTGCTTTTTTGACGTGCCAATATCTTAGCCTGGTTAATAAACCAGACCGAATCAGCCGTTGGCAAAAAAAAGTTGCCTACCAGCGGATTACGGTCTGGCGAGGCTCAGTAGCACGCCTCTTTCCTACAGCAGAGAACAGGTCGGACCAATCGGGACACGGTATGCAATATAGGCGGGCTTTGGTACAGTGACGTTCAATGCTTGAGACTTTTGACTGACAGTAGCTCTGACCAATTGCGTCAAAGAGAAAATGTTCCCCGGGAAATGAAATCCAAGTGGAGCCAGCCCAGACTGATATACCGCGACAGTGTTGTGTGATATTAGTCTGGTTTATTAGCCAGGCTACCAATATCTGCCAATGAGCCCCATTGTAAATTTCTCAAATTTGAAAGCACTATATTTCTAAAACTATGACACATTTCAAAGATTCATTTTCAGGCAAACATGTCCACCATAAGATGAACCTAAATAGGTTTGAATGGGGTTTCTAGGTGTAAGTATGTAGGACTAGTAGCATGCCAAAGTTTGTGCTATTGCCATTGAGAATGCATTGGGCGTTTAAGTTAAATAACTCAGACACTACAAAACATTTCAAAGTAAAAAGTTCCAGCATGTGTCTCCACAGTAAGCTGAATTATAAAAAGTGTGAATGGAGTTTCTAGGTGAAAGTGCTTTTTTGACGTGCCAATATCTGCCATTGAGCCCCATTGTACATTTCTCAAATTTGAAAGCACTATATTTCTAAAACTATTAAACATTTCAAAGATTCCTTTTCAGGCAAACATGTCCACCATAAGATGAACCTAAATAGGTTTGACTGGGGTTTCTATGTGTAAGTATGTAGGACTAGTAGCATGCCAAAGTTTGTGCTATTGCCATTGAGAATGCATTGGGCGTTTAAGTTAAATAACTCAGAAACTACAAAACATTTCAAAGTAAAAAGTTCCAGCATGTGTCTCCACAGTAAGCTGAATTATAAAAAGTATGAATGGAGTTCCTAGGTGAAAGTGCTTTTATGACGTGCCAATATCTGCCATTGAGCCCCATTGTACATTTCTCAAATTTGAAAGCACTATATTTCTAAAACTATGACACATTTCAAAGATTCCTTTTCAGGCAAACATGTCCACCATAAGATGAACCTAAATAGGTTTGAATGGGGTTTCTAGGTGTAAGTATGTAGGACTAGTAGCATGCCAAAGTTTGTGCTATTGCCATTGAGAATGCATTGGGCGTTTAAGTTAAATAACTCAGAAACTACAAAACATTTCAAAGTAAAAAGTTCCAGCATGTCTCCACAGTAAGCTGAATTATAAAAAGTGTGAATGGAGTTTCTAGGTGAAAGTGCTTTTTTGACGTGCCAATATCTGCCAATGAGCCCCATTGTAAATTTCTCAAATTTGAAAGCACTATATTTCTAAAACTATGACACATTTCAAAGATTCATTTTCAGGCAAACATGTCCACCATAAGATGAACCTAAATAGGTTTGAATGGGGTTTCTAGGTGTAAGTATGTAGGACTAGTAGCATGCCAAAGTTTGTGCTATTGCCATTGAGAATGCATTGGGCGTTTAAGTTAAATAACTCAGACACTACAAAACATTTCAAAGTTCACTAGTACAGACCACACATTCAATCGAACATCGTTTGACATGGTTTAGAGTTTATTTAGAAGAGAAGTGGAACATGAAAAGGAATGATAGAAATGAGGTGCATGTTGATATGCGTGCATATTGATATGCGTGGGATGGCCTTGGCTGTCCGTGGGGACGAGGGGGAAGGGAGGAGGACGAGGGGTTGGGAATAGGGGAAGGAGGGGGGGAGTGAGGACGTAGGAGGTTTCCGAGGGGCTGGGTGACGGGTGAAAGGGGGGGGGGGGGGAGGTTCGAGGGGTGAGGAAGACATGGATGATTTGGCGTTACAGGAGGGGGGAGGGGGTGAGGGGGAGGGATGAAGGAAGAGCCAGCTCGTTGCGAAGCTCTGTGAAGACTAAGCCCCTGGGGGAGGTGAAGGAAGAGCCAGCTCGTTGCGAAGCTCTGTGGGGGGGGGAGGTGGTGGACGAAGGCCAGGTAGGATGAAGGGCGAAGCCCTGAGGGGGGATGAAGGGCGAAGCCCTGAGGGGGGAGGATGAAGGGCGTAGCCCGGGATTGAGGGGCGGCGGCCCTGAGAGATGCCCGTGTGGGCTCCGATGGGGGTATTGGACCCTGAGTATTGGCCTGGGGTCCGAAGAGAGAGGCGTCCGTCTTGGCTGACATCTGAGACGGCCCGGAGAGAGAGGCGTCCGTCTAGGCTGACGTCTGAGACGGCGCACTCCGTCATTACAGGACCCCCATCTGGAACCTGAAAATGAGGATATGGTTGCAATTAAACTGGTTAAGGTGTGGAACACTGCAAGTTGTCTCGGTGCACTCTTGTGGAGACCCGATGTTGTCCTATCCTGAGTAGGCAATTGCGACGGGGCGCAAGCAATTTCTGAAGTGGTGACAAAAAACTTCCCCTTGGCGGCGGAAGAAAAGTCAGGCTGACCAGACTCTAGGTCTGGAAAAGGGAGGGAGGGAGGGATACGAAGAACCAAGCACGAAATGGCAGGTAGACGTGCAGGTATAAATACGTGGAGAAAGGGGAGGGGTTTGGGTGGAAGGTTATCAGTTACCATGGTAGATAAGTCGAGGGGAGGTACTGGATGGGTTACCATGGTGATTGATCACAGAGTGTTGCAGGAAGTTGGCCGAGGATGGAGCTTAGGGTAGATTGAGGAGGAGCAGTGTTAGTCAACGATTTATCATTGAAGGCGTGGTCTTCCTCCTGAACTTATGTTGTACCAACTCCATTTCACTAGTACAGACCACACATTCAATCGAACATCGTTTGACATGGTTTAGAGTTTATTTAGAAGAGAAGTGGAACATGAAAAGGAATGATAGAAATGAGGTGCATGTTGATATGCGTGCATATTGATATGCGTGGGATGGCCTTGGCTGTCCGTGGGGACGAGGGGGAAGGGAGGAGGACGAGGGGTTGGGAATAGGGGAAGGAGGGGGGGAGTGAGGACGTAGGAGGTTTCCGAGGGGCTGGGTGACGGGTGAAAGGGGGGGGGGGGGAGGTTCGAGGGGTGAGGAAGACATGGATGATTTGGCGTTACAGGAGGGGGGAGGGGGTGAGGGGGAGGGATGAAGGAAGAGCCAGCTCGTTGCGAAGCTCTGTGAAGACTAAGCCCCTGGGGGAGGTGAAGGAAGAGCCAGCTCGTTGCGAAGCTCTGTGGGGGGGGGAGGTGGTGGACGAAGGCCAGGTAGGATGAAGGGCGAAGCCCTGAGGGGGGATGAAGGGCGAAGCCCTGAGGGGGGAGGATGAAGGGCGTAGCCCGGGATTGAGGGGCGGCGGCCCTGAGAGATGCCCGTGTGGGCTCCGATGGGGGTATTGGACCCTGAGTATTGGCCTGGGGTCCGAAGAGAGAGGCGTCCGTCTTGGCTGACATCTGAGACGGCCCGGAGAGAGAGGCGTCCGTCTAGGCTGACGTCTGAGACGGCGCACTCCGTCATTACAGGACCCCAAGAGAGGAGTGCGTAAGAAACAGTTACTTGACGGTGGCGAGGTGGGCGTTTCTTAGACCCGAGGGCGCCTTGTCTGATGCGTGCGAGGTTGCATGCGAGATTGAAGTACTGAATTCCGAGTACCCTGGGAACCCAGGGAATGCAGGAGAGGTTGACGTGGTCCGAGGAGAGAGTCGATTCGTCCTACGTGGGTTTGAGGTGATGGTTTGAGGCGAGGAGGATGACGTGACTAGTTCTTTAGAGGCTCTCGGGAAGCCGGGTGACGTGGAATGAGACGAGGGGTAGGAGCTTCCGACAGGAGTCTGTAGGGAAGTTGTTGCTTGATGGTGGGATTTGCGAAGCAGGTCTATGGTGTTAGAGAATGGGGGTGAGTAGCGCCGACGGAGAGCTTGGTAGGTAGGTGTGGTTTATAGTCGTGCCGGTGACCCGGGATGAGTCGTCGTAGGGTCTTCCCCCCATGATGGTTTGGGACGGAATGGTAGGTTGGAGGCGGTTAGGGTGGAGTTTAATGGTCTGGACGAGCTTCCGTTTGGTGTTGTGAACTGTGATGGTTGTTTGAGCGTGGAGAAGCGGGCGGCTGGTCAATTAAGCCCAAAGGAAGCCGCGACGATGATCTGGTAGATTCGATTGATTCTTGTAATGGACCGATGTCACTGGGTAGTTGATCCTTGTCATCGAACGGCATCACGGGGTAATCGATTCTTGAGCATGTAGTGCAGAGGGGCGGTGGCACGCTGTGTCGATGGAGGGAGGCAGGGAGGGGAAGGAGGGAGTAAAGGGGGCACGCTGTGCCGGGGGAGGTAGGAAGGAGTGGAAGGAGGCACGCTGTGCCGAGGGAGGTAGGAAGGGGTGGAAGGAGGCACGCTGTGCCGAGGGAGGGAAGGAGGGAGGCACCCTGTGCCGAGGGAGGGAAGGAGGGAGGGAAGGGAGGCGGGAAGGAAGCGCCCTGCCGAGGGAGGTAGGGAGGGAGCACGCTGTGCCGGGGGAGGCGGGAGGGGAGGGGAAGGAGGGAGGGAAGGAGGGCTGGAAGAAGGCTGCAAAGGGGGAGGGAGGCGCCCTGTGCCGAGGGAGGGAAGGAGGGAGGGAAGGGAGGCGGGAAGGAAGCGCCCTGCCGAGGGAGGGAAGGAGGGAGCACGCAGTGCCAGGAGAGGTGGGGGGGAGGGGAAGGAGGGCTGGATGAAGGCTGCAAGTCAAAGTTAATGAGCACACAATCAGTAAATTGTTTAGACTGAAGATGTCCGATGATGTTAGCGGATGCCCAGCATGCGGGCAGATAACTGGGTAAATGCTCGTTACGTCAGATGTTAATGAGCAGACGATCAGTAAATTGTTTTGACTGTAGATGTCAAAGAGAGGGGACTAGTAGAACTGGGTGGGTGAGGGGTGGGTGGGTAAAAGGCTGAATGGAGGGTGAATGAATTCAATAGGTTAGGAGGGGGTGATCTGCATGATCGTGGAGCATGAGGAAACGAACACGCGGATGATTGAATTGTAGCGCATTAGAATGCGTGGTTGTGATGAAAACTAGAGGCTGTCAGTACGGCCAATAGCTACGGCGAGTGGGCGTGAAGGGCACCGCAGAGAGAACGTTGTCCAGCTGTGCTTACACGGCGGTTTGTAAAGGGGGCCCTTTGTGGAAACTGGATGCACGGCCCACTTGGAACCCGAGCCCATTAGCCCATGTCAAAACCCATGTGGGGCCCAGATGGACATGTTGGCTGGGTAGTATGAATGAAAGGTGTTGAAGGAAACTTAGCTTTGTGTGTTGTAGTTGCTTGGTGGGCGGGTGTGTAACTCAGCCTCAGTCAGCGCAGCATTTGGGAGTGACGTCATCGAATCAGCGAAGGCGACAGGTCCGTGGCAAGAAGTGTGCCGGTTTTGAAGTTGCAGCGGGGGGGGAGAGAGGTGGTCTCTCGGATCGCGGTGGTGTTTGTGTCCCGCGACGTCGATGGGCCAGGTTGGCGTTGGAAGAATAAACTGAACGGCGGTTCAGTGAGACGGCATTAACGAGATCGATGAGGAAGCAGTTGATGGCGGGGTGTCAGCGCTGGAATACGGGGTGGCTGGCTGGCGTTGGTGGCGTCTGTCCGAGGTTTCTCCGACGGGGGACGGTGCTGAATGCTGATAGTGTGGTCCGTCCGTGGTGGCAAGGTAACTTAAGTTGAGGGTAAGTTAAGTAATGATTACTTTGAAATCGGACGGGGATTCGGCGGAGGAGCAAACACGGAAGCGGCCGTGTGACTGAGAGATACGTGACGTGAGTCATACGAAGAACCAAGCACGAAATGGCAGGTAGACGTGCAGGTATAAATACGTGGAGAAAGGGGAGGGGTTTGGGTGGAAGGTTATCAGTTACCATGGTAGATAAGTCGAGGGGAGGTACTGGATGGGTTACCATGGTGATTGATCACAGAGTGTTGCAGGAAGTTGGCCGAGGATGGAGCTTAGGGTAGATTGAGGAGGAGCAGTGTTAGTCAACGATTTATCATTGAAGGCGTGGTCTTCCTCCTGAACTTATGTTGTACCAACTCCATTAAAAAGTTCCAGCATGTGTCTCCACAGTAAGCTGAATTATAAAAAGTGTGAATGGAGTTTCTAGGTGAAAGTGCTTTTTTGACGTGCCAATATCTGCCATTGAGCCCCATTGTACATTTCTCAAATTTGAAAGCACTATATTTCTAAAACTATTAAACATTTCAAAGATTCCTTTTCAGGCAAACATGTCCACCATAAGATGAACCTAAATAGGTTTGACTGGGGTTTCTATGTGTAAGTATGTAGGACTAGTAGCATGCCAAAGTTTGTGCTATTGCCATTGAGAATGCATTGGGCGTTTAAGTTAAATAACTCAGAAACTACAAAACATTTCAAAGTAAAAAGTTCCAGCATGTGTCTCCACAGTAAGCTGAATTATAAAAAGTATGAATGGAGTTCCTAGGTGAAAGTGCTTTTATGACGTGCCAATATCTGCCATTGAGCCCCATTGTACATTTCTCAAATTTGAAAGCACTATATTTCTAAAACTATGACACATTTCAAAGATTCCTTTTCAGGCAAACATGTCCACCATAAGATGAACCTAAATAGGTTTGACTGGGGTTTCTAGGTGTAAGTATGTAGGACTAGTAGCATGCCAAAGTTTGTGCTATTGCCATTGAGAATGCATTGGGCGTTTAAGTTAAATAACTCAGAAACTACAAAACATTTCAAAGTAAAAAGTTCCAGCATGTCTCCACAGTAAGCTGAATTATAAAAAGTGTGAATGGAGTTTCTAGGTGAAAGTGCTTTTTTGACGTGCCAATATCTGCCAATGAGCCCCATTGTAAATTTCTCAAATTTGAAAGCACTATATTTCTAAAACTATGACACATTTCAAAGATTCATTTTCAGGCAAACATGTCCACCATAAGATGAACCTAAACAGGTTTGAATGGGGTTTCTAGGTGTAAGTATGTAGGACTAGTAGCATGCCAAAGTTTGTGCTATTGCCATTGAGAATGCATTGGGCGTTTAAGTTAAATAACTCAGACACTACAAAACATTTCAAAGTAAAAAGTTCCAGCATGTGTCTCCACAGTAAGCTGAATTATAAAAAGTGTGAATGGAGTTTCTAGGTGAAAGTGCTTTTTTGACGTGCCAATATCTGCCATTGAGCCCCATTGTACATTTCTCAAATTTGAAAGCACTATATTTCTAAAACTATTAAACATTTCAAAGATTCCTTTTCAGGCAAACATGTCCACCATAAGATGAACCTAAATAGGTTTGACTGGGGTTTCTATGTGTAAGTATGTAGGACTAGTAGCATGCCAAAGTTTGTGCTATTGCCATTGAGAATGCATTGGGCGTTTAAGTTAAATAACTCAGAAACTACAAAACATTTCAAAGTAAAAAGTTCCAGCATGTGTCTCCACAGTAAGCTGAATTATAAAAAGTATGAATGGAGTTCCTAGGTGAAAGTGCTTTTATGACGTGCCAATATCTGCCATTGAGCCCCATTGTACATTTCTCAAATTTGAAAGCACTATATTTCTAAAACTATGACACATTTCAAAGATTCCTTTTCAGGCAAACATGTCCACCATAAGATGAACCTAAATAGGTTTGAATGGGGTTTCTAGGTGTAAGTATGTAGGACTAGTAGCATGCCAAAGTTTGTGCTATTGCCATTGAGAATGCATTGGGCGTTTAAGTTAAATAACTCAGAAACTACAAAACATTTCAAAGTAAAAAGTTCCAGCATGTCTCCACAGTAAGCTGAATTATAAAAAGTGTGAATGGAGTTTCTAGGTGAAAGTGCTTTTTTGACGTGCCAATATCTGCCAATGAGCCCCATTGTAAATTTCTCAAATTTGAAAGCACTATATTTCTAAAACTATGACACATTTCAAAGATTCATTTTCAGGAAAACATGTCCACCATAAGATGAACCTAAATAGGTTTGAATGGGGTTTCTAGGTGTAAGTATGTAGGACTAGTAGCATGCCAAAGTTTGTGCTATTGCCATTGAGAATGCATTGGGCGTTTAAGTTAAATAACTCAGACACTACAAAACATTTCAAAGTAAAAAGTTCCAGCATGTGTCTCCACAGTAAGCTGAATTATAAAAAGTGTGAATGGAGTTTCTAGGTGAAAGTGCTTTTTTGACGTGCCAATATCTGCCATTGAGCCCCATTGTACATTTCTCAAATTTGAAAGCACTATATTTCTAAAACTATTAAACATTTCAAAGATTCCTTTTCAGGCAAACATGTCCACCATAAGATGAACCTAAATAGGTTTGAATGGGGTTTCTAGGTGTAAGTATGTAGGACTAGTAGCATGCCAAAGTTTGTGCTATTGCCATTGAGAATGCATTGGGCGTTTAAGTTAAATAACTCAGAAACTACAAAACATTTCAAAGTAAAAAGTTCCAGCATGTCTCCACAGTAAGCTGAATTATAAAAAGTGTGAATGGAGTTTCTAGGTGAAAGTGCTTTTTTGACGTGCCAATATCTGCCAATGAGCCCCATTGTAAATTTCTCAAATTTGAAAGCACTATATTTCTAAAACTATGACACATTTCAAAGATTCATTTTCAGGAAAACATGTCCACCATAAGATGAACCTAAATAGGTTTGAATGGGGTTTCTAGGTGTAAGTATGTAGGACTAGTAGCATGCCAAAGTTTGTGCTATTGCCATTGAGAATGCATTGGGCGTTTAAGTTAAATAACTCAGACACTACAAAACATTTCAAAGTAAAAAGTTCCAGCATGTGTCTCCACAGTAAGCTGAATTATAAAAAGTGTGAATGGAGTTTCTAGGTGAAAGTGCTTTTTTGACGTGCCAATATCTGCCATTGAGCCCCATTGTACATTTCTCAAATTTGAAAGCACTATATTTCTAAAACTATTAAACATTTCAAAGATTCCTTTTCAGGCAAACATGTCCACCATAAGATGAACCTAAATAGGTTTGACTGGGGTTTCTATGTGTAAGTATGTAGGACTAGTAGCATGCCAAAGTTTGTGCTATTGCCATTGAGAATGCATTGGGCGTTTAAGTTAAATAACTCAGAAACTACAAAACATTTCAAAGTAAAAAGTTCCAGCATGTGTCTCCACAGTAAGCTGAATTATAAAAAGTATGAATGGAGTTCCTAGGTGAAAGTGCTTTTATGACGTGCCAATATCTGCCATTGAGCCCCATTGTACATTTCTCAAATTTGAAAGCACTATATTTCTAAAACTATGACACATTTCAAAGATTCCTTTTCAGGCAAACATGTCCACCATAAGATGAACCTAAATAGGTTTGAATGGGGTTTCTAGGTGTAAGTATGTAGGACTAGTAGCATGCCAAAGTTTGTGCTATTGCCATTGAGAATGCATTGGGCGTTTAAGTTAAATAACTCAGAAACTACAAAACATTTCAAAGTAAAAAGTTCCAGCATGTCTCCACAGTAAGCTGAATTATAAAAAGTGTGAATGGAGTTTCTAGGTGAAAGTGCTTTTTTGACGTGCCAATATCTGCCAATGAGCCCCATTGTAAATTTCTCAAATTTGAAAGCACTATATTTCTAAAACTATGACACATTTAAAAGATTCATTTTCAGGCAAACATGTCCACCATAAGATGAACCTAAATAGGTTTGAATGGGGTTTCTAGGTGTAAGTATGTAGGACTAGTAGCATGCCAAAGTTTGTGCTATTGCCATTGAGAATGCATTGGGCGTTTAAGTTAAATAACTCAGACACTACAAAACATTTCAAAGTAAAAAGTTCCAGCATGTGTCTCCACAGTAAGCTGAATTATAAAAAGTGTGAATGGAGTTTCTAGGTGAAAGTGCTTTTTTGACGTGCCAATATCTGCCATTGAGCCCCATTGTACATTTCTCAAATTTGAAAGCACTATATTTCTAAAACTATTAAACATTTCAAAGATTCCTTTTCAGGCAAACATGTCCACCATAAGATGAACCTAAATAGGTTTGAATGGGGTTTCTAGGTGTAAGTATGTAGGACTAGTAGCATGCCAAAGTTTGTGCTATTGCCATTGAGAATGCATTGGGCGTTTAAGTTAAATAACTCAGAAACTACAAAACATTTCAAAGTAAAAAGTTCCAGCATGTGTCTCCACAGTAAGCTGAAATATAAAAAGTATGAATGGAGTTCCTAGGTGAAAGTGCTTTTATGACGTGCCAATATCTGCCATTGAGCCCCATTGTACATTTCTCAAATTTGAAAGCACTATATTTCTAAAACTATGAAATATTTCAAAGATTCCTTTTCAGGCAAACATGTCCACCATAAGATGAACCTAAATAGGTTTGACTGGGGTTTCTAGGTGTAAGTATGTAGGACTAGTAGCATGCCAAAGTTTGTGCTATTGCCATTGAGAATGCATTGGGCGTTTAAGTTAAATAACTCAGAAACTACAAAACATTTCAAAGTAAAAAGTTCCAGCATGTGTCTCCACAGTAAGCTGAATTATAAAAAGTATGAATGGAGTTCCTAGGTGAAAGTGCTGTTATGACGTGCCAATATCTGCCATTGAGCCCCATTGTACATTTCTCAAATTTGAAAGCACTATATTTCTAAAACTATGAAACATTTCAAAGATTCCTTTTCAGGCAAACATGTCCACCATAAGATGAACCTAAATAGGTTTGAATGGGGTTTCTAGGTGTAAGTATGTAGGACTAGTAGCATGCCAAAGTTTGTGCTATTGCCATTGAGAATGCATTGGGCGTTTAAGTTAAATAACTCAGACACTACAAAACATTTCAAAGTAAAAAGTTCCAGCATGTGTCTCCACAGTAAGCTGAATTATAAAAAGTGTGAATGGAGTTTCTAGGTGAAAGTGCTTTTTTGACGTGCCAATATCTGCCATTGAGCCCCATTGTACATTTCTCAAATTTGAAAGCACTATATTTCTAAAACTATTAAACATTTCAAAGATTCCTTTTCAGGCAAACATGTCCACCATAAGATGAACCTAAATAGGTTTGAATGGGGTTTCTAGGTGTAAGTATGTAGGACTAGTAGCATGCCAAAGTTTGTGCTATTGCCATTGAGAATGCATTGGGCGTTTAAGTTAAATAACTCAGAAACTACAAAACATTTCAAAGTAAAAAGTTCCAGCATGTGTCTCCACAGTAAGCTGAAATATAAAAAGTATGAATGGAGTTCCTAGGTGAAAGTGCTTTTATGACGTGCCAATATCTGCCATTGAGCCCCATTGTACATTTCTCAAATTTGAAAGCACTATATTTCTAAAACTATGAAATATTTCAAAGATTCCTTTTCAGGCAAACATGTCCACCATAAGATGAACCTAAATAGGTTTGACTGGGGTTTCTAGGTGTAAGTATGTAGGACTAGTAGCATGCCAAAGTTTGTGCTATTGCCATTGAGAATGCATTGGGCGTTTAAGTTAAATAACTCAGAAACTACAAAACATTTCAAAGTAAAAAGTTCCAGCATGTGTCTCCACAGTAAGCTGAATTATAAAAAGTATGAATGGAGTTCCTAGGTGAAAGTGCTGTTATGACGTGCCAATATCTGCCATTGAGCCCCATTGTACATTTCTCAAATTTGAAAGCACTATATTTCTAAAACTATGAAACATTTCAAAGATTCCTTTTCAGGCAAACATGTCCACCATAAGATGAACCTAAATAGGTTTGAATGGGGTTTCTAGGTGTAAGTATGTAGGACTAGTAGCATGCCAAAGTTTGTGCTATTGCCATTGAGAATGCATTGGGCGTTTAAGTTAAATAACTCAGAAACTACAAAACATTTCAAAGTAAAAAGTTCCAGCATGTGTCTCCACAGTAAACTGAATTATAAAAAGTGTGAATGGAGTTTCTAGGTGAAAGTGCTTTTTTGACATGCCAATATCTGCCATGGAGCCCCATTGTAAATTTCTCAAATTTGAAAGCACTATATTTCTAAAACTATGACACATTTCAAAGATTCCTTTTCAGGCAAACATGTCCACCATAAGATGAACCTAAATAGGTTTGAATGGGGTTTCTAGGTGTAAGTATGTAGGACTAGTAGCATGCCAAAGTTTGTGCTATTGCCATTGAGAATGCATTGGGCGTTTAAGTTAAATAAGTTGAGACACCCCTTCCTCTCTCTCACCACACCCCTTCCTCTCCCTCCTTATCAGTATTTCAGACAGATCTGGATTTTTGTTTCATAGCCACCTCATTTTATTGTCCGAAACGACCGGGGGGCACCACCACCCACCGTCCCACTCCCATATAATCCTGCGCAATTATCATGGTCAGCCAGTAGGATCAGGACATGTTAGTTAGTGGCATTAGGCTTGAACCCGCGAGTGGTTCGCCACACCATAATGCATAAACTTCAATGTTCTTTTCTTCACCACTGCACCATCACTACCTTAGCCTGTCTGAGTGAGATTTCCGGGCACTTTTATCTTCTTCTTTCTTCAAAGTAAAGTTTCAGAGTAAAGACCAGAGTGGGATTTGAACCCACAACATCTTGATCATGTGGACAGCCACTTAACATACTGAGCTACCAGGCGCTCTGTGTTCTGTCATGTTCTGTCACGGTTTTTCCTCTATTATCTGATTAACATCCACGATAACCCTTAAATGCACTAAAGATACCTTTGATGCACAGCACATTTTTTTATCGTCGAAAACCATGAAAAACGACATACTATAGTATTTTATTTCATTACTATAGTATTTTATTTCATAAAATAAAACACACACAATTTATTTCATATTATGGTCGTATACTTACTACATACTATAGTAGTATGTCGTTTTTTTCCATTGTCGAAAACCATGGAAAAAAAGAAAATGGCCTGGCGGGGATCTGCATGTGATTATGCCAATGTGGCACACATTTCTAATATTGAGTTGTATCGGTATTATGATTTACACCTCTATGAAATGGTGTTGCCAATGTCCCAATGTCAAAATAATGAATGAAAAATTGGTCACAAATTGCTATTTGTGACCAAAGTATTTCAAAAAATCACACCCGTGTGAACTGAGTGGTGTAATATAGCCTGTCTGACGTAATTAAATCATGTCTGACGTAATGAAATCACACCCGGGTGAACAGGGTGAACATAGCAACCATGCTAATTTTTTCTGCACTAACAAAGCCAGTTGTAGGAGTGGTTTACACCACTCAAAAATCATGTCTGACGTAATTAAATCACAGCCGGGTGAACAGGGTGAACATAGCAACCATGCTCATTTTTTCTGCACTAACAAAGCCAGTTGTAGGAGTGGTTTACACCACTCAAAAAATGACAATGGCCCACTGGTTGCATGAACAAGAAATGTGACATAGACACAGACAGGCCGAATGCAATCATTTCCTGGCAGATTAATGTCATTTTGGAATGTTTGGCATTGGTTTGGAAACTTCATGCAATGCTGGGGTAACTGAAATGGTTTCTCAATGGAGGGTATTTGCAATATTATGCATCAGCTTGACAGTGATTTACTTCTGCAACACAAGCTATATGGTTCAATCACCCATGACATTTTATTATACATTTGTTTTTACTTCTGATCAATATCATGTACCAGCTTTTATACTTTGATAAATGTTTTTATAAGCAATCAAACATAACACAAATACCTTGACATCACACTGTTCATAAATAACACTCAAAATATTAATAAATTAATACAGACAGCAAGAGGGATATTAGAAACATTACTAAACTCAGACAACAGTAAATTATTAGTTTGCAGAACATCATACAGAGGGAGGTCAATAACCTGAGGACAATACATTTCTGAGAAGTTTTTTAGCATGTAGAGTAGAGAAAATGGTCGGGACAGAGAAAATAAATGCCATATGTCTAAAACCATATCCCTTTTAGACCTGAGGCCGATTCTAAAATTGCCTTCTAAATCCTGACCTAAGTTTTCTGAAAAACTTCAAATTATAAAAAAAAATGTAAATGAAATGAAAAGAATGTTGCTATATACTGTACATACTGTATAGCAACAACTACCCCAAAAGGGGTTCCCGGTTTGAAATGTAGGCTATAGTGATGTATAGGGTTCCAGGTCTAAGGGTTATATATTTCATCCTTTTGCAATTTTTGCAATTATTGCAACAAAAAAAAACGTTTCGGACATATAAGGTTTGGTGACCTGACCTCCAGTTAACACTCTTTCTGACTGTTATGCAGCTCACCATGGTATCGATCAGTGGTTCTCAACCTTTTCTGGATCAGGGCCCTCTTTTGCACCCCACCCCATTGACCGCACACCCGACATTTCACACTGTGTTAAGTGGTCAGATGGGTGGGTCGCGTGCATTTTCAGTTCATTTTATTGATCAATCAAACAATTCCACCACCTCGGATCAATGGAATGCATAGTATAATTGAAGTTCTTATTTATTGTTAATCTTATCTTATTATATCATTAAAATACCCTCTTAGCCCACCAGTGCCCACAGGTTGAGAACCACTGCCGTAGACTGTTTGATGAGTTGTTCTGCCTCCAATGTTCCCGTTGGGCCTCTACTGACAGGTGAATACTAAACCTGGAACTATATATGTCCTACAGCTCTGGAAGACCAGAAACGATTGTTTCCGTTATTACCCCATTTCCATCTCCCTGCTCGGCTTGAACCCTTTTATCATTCATGTCGCTCCCCTGCCCAAAAGCGGTGTCTGCTGGCATCTCTTCCACGTCAGCTTCTGCTCCGCTACATCCTCCAGAGTTGAAACGGAGCTCTGCATATTCGGCCGTCTTGGAAGCCAGTCCTCTGATCTCCCCTTCCTCACACTGGCCCTCTGACCTCGCCTGTAATTCTGCAAAATCCACGGTGGCGTAATGGAGAGTGTCTCCACCATCTCCTTCCCCATGGAGACACTCTCCATCACCTCCTTGATCACCAAGGAGACACTCTCCATCACCTCCTTGATCACCAAGGAGACACTCTCCATCACCTCCTTGATCACCATGGAGACCCTCTCTATCACCTCCTTGATCACCATGGAGACACTCTCCATCACCTCCTTGATCACCAAGGAGACACTCTCCATCACCTCCTTGATCACCATGGAGACCCTCTCCATCACCTCCTTGATCACCATGGAGACCCTCTCCATCACCTCCTTGATCACCATGGAGACCCTCTCCATCACCTCCTTCCTCTCCTTCACCTCCTTGATCACCAAGGAGACCCTCTCCATCACCTCCTTGATCACCATGGAGACCCTCTCCATCACCTCCTTGATCACCATGGAGACCCTCTCCATCACCTCCTTGATCACCATGGAGACATTCTCCATCATCTCCTGCACCATGGGGAGTCTCTACATCATCTGCTCCACCCACCATCAGCATGGCTTTATTGGCATAAATAGCCTCCACTTGTGGTGAGGTGGCCTAAAAGGACACAAATAGGGCACATTTTAATGGTCTAGGGATGGAGAACGTCACTGCGATATTGGATTGTGCAGCCAGTCATGGATACTTATGAATATGACTAGAAACTTACAGCAAAAGCAATTTCCGTTCTACTCACTGGGTCATTAAAAAAAACATTCACTGTTGAATTCATAATAACTGTAGTGTAAGTTAAGTACTAGAAAATGTTGGAGGTGCACTCCTTAGATCAGATGGTATGTGTAAAGTTTATATAACATTTTTATATATAAAATAAACCCATTTTATGCTCTTCTGAATTTAATGTGAAAAACGTTTTTGTTGCTGCTTGTCGTCTGCCTTAAATGCTTGTGTTTGTATGTAGACGTTTGAACATAGTCCTACATACTGTGTCTCCAAGCACATTACCTCATTAGTAGCCAACGGCTCTGATGTCTCTTTCAGTCCTATTTTAGGAGTCTTTTTCTTTTTCCTGCATGAGACCAAAGCAAAATGTCATTCTTGAATACAAGGAAAAAGCTAATTATTATAAATGAAAAATGTCATGAAGTTCATATTCAAAGTGAGTGTAAGGTGTCAAACACCTGCAAATGATCTCCATAAGGACACAGAGGAGCATCATTCCCACAGCCCCCACAGCAGAGCCAATCAACAGAGATGTCGTATGGACGCCTACAAGATACAATTAAATATTACGCAATTTCTGGAAGACAGAAGAAGCATTAACTATATGTATATTGTTTTATTATGATACCTGGTTGAGTCTCAATGGAGGACATGTTGAAAGCAAAACTATCAAATCCCATTGTGTTGGTACTGAGGCAGACTAAAGTTGGAATCTCTTCTTCTACGACTTCACGCAAAGTGATGAGGCTTCTCAGAACTGTGCTGCTCAGGAACAAATCTTTAATGGTGATGTCGCCGGAGCCATTGACCGATTCTCCAGCTAATTCCCACTGCAGAGAGGGAGGCGGGTTACCGTGGCTCTCGCAGGAACATCTGATTTTAGACAAAATCCTGACACAGCCGGAGGAGGTCAGGATCACAGGAGCAACTGCAAATATATCAACGTGTATTATAGTTATGAAACAAAGGCCAAAACAGTCTCCAGATGAAAGATGTCATGTCAAGATGCCAATGTCAGGTAGACAAAACAGGAAAGGGCGCACACCAGTGTTGGTGAGGTGCTGGCCTAAGGCAGTAAATGAGTAAAAATGAGAAAAAGGCCGCACACTCGTAGCCACGATGCTGTATATTTATTGACAAGAATACAACGTTTCGACCTAGGAGGTCTTCTTCAGGGAATGGTCTTCTTCCCTTCCTCCTAGGTCGAAACGTTGGATTCTTGTCAATAAATATACAGCATCGTGGCTACGAGTGTGCAGCCTTTTTCTCATTTTTACTAAGATGCCAATGTCAAACATTCCAAAGATTGAGATCAAATATTGCCTGCACACTGGAAAGGAATCACAACATCAAAATAAAATGAAGCAAATCTAAAGGTACGGTAAATTAAAATGAAATTAGATAATGGCAGTATTATGCGTGTCTTAAGTACCAGGTCTTATGACTTAACTTAAGACCTGGAGGCGTGGTCAATGCTGTTTGGCTACTCAGAATAGCCAAATGGCATTGATCACGCCTCCAGGTCTTAAGTTAAGTCATAAGACCTGGTACTTAAGACACGCATAATACTGCCCAATGTGTCTTACATTTGACATCAATACTAATGGGCTCTGAGTGGTCAGCTCCATGGATGTTCTGAGCTTGGCAGTAGTACTCGTCGCTGGAAAGCTTGGTGACATTGAAGGTGAAGTCCTTCTCAAAAGCAATGGCCTCCTCATCTCCTCCCTCCACTCTGTACCAGGTGTAGTTGTCCACTGCTGGGTTGGCTTCACTGCTGCAGCTCAGTGTTACAGAGCTACCGTCTGGTATTGGACCAGAGGGACTTACTGACACTGATGTGTTCTTGGGAGAATCTGAAAACACATTTCTTTGTCAGACTTCGATGAAAGACATCACTTATTATGGATTTAGTATTTTAATTGCCAGGAGGAACCTGAGTATATGGGATTATAAAATACTGAATGACAGTAAAACAATTTAGGAACATGTATTCTTTAAGTTAACAGTAGATGTACAGTATGAGTGGTATTCAGTTGATGGAAACAATGTTTCCATTATGGGCATCTGGAAATGACATCTTGATAAGCAAACACCCCACTATGGCAAAAGAGAACAAACATCTACACACAATCTCCACACTGGCACGCATGTAGACATACAACAGACCTCAGTGATGAGGACATTAACATAGACAGGAGGTTGTCAGGACAATGACCTTCTTGTCAATGGCCCAGACACTATAGTGTGCAGCCCATGACTGACTTGTTGGCCCCAAACCGTGTGTGGCGTGGCACAGCTGTACGTGAGTAATTGTCGCTTCTAAACATATATATATGCACGTCAGTGGTATTATTGTGTTAAACAAACTTACAGGGCTGGGCTGTGGCTCAGCGGTCCAGGCACCTTGGCTGGTAGTCTGGCAGTGTGCAGCAGCGGGTTCGACTCCCAATCCCAACGGCCTTCACTGCATGTCACCCCCCCCCCCCCCCCCCCCCCCCATTTCCTGTCAGCCCACTGTCTATCCCTCCATAAAAAAACTATAAAATAAAGACGAAAGCCACAAAAAAACATTTGAAAATCAAACTTACAGTAAATATCAAGTTCCACTGGTGTTGTTATATCCTCCCCGTGGTGGTTTCTTGCTTCGCAGTAGTAGTTTCCACTGTGGCTCAGATCGGCAGCGTCTATAGTAATGGTCTGTCCATGTCCATATTCTACCATGTCCTTGCTGTCTCCGTCAGCTCTGTACCAGGTGTAGTTGTTCACAGCCGGGTTGGCTTTACTGCTGCATGTCAGAGTCACAGTGCTTCCCTCTGGTACTGAAGTAAATGGACTGACTGACACTGAGGTGTCCTTGGGCGCAACTTGGAGACAATGGAGACACAAACTCATATTGTTAGATAAATGTAATTTTCATTTTTTTCCCCATTCTCTTGCTGACATCACAATGATCAATTGAACTTACATTGCACATCTATCTGAATGACTGAGGAATTTTGGGTCCCATATTTGTTTCTGGCTTCACAGTAGAACTGGCTGTTGTGTTCTGAGACTTTGATTGAAAGCATCCTCCTGAAACCCACTGATGTCACCTGATCTCCGTCAACTCTGTGCCAGGTGTAGGTCTCCACAGCTGGGTTGGCATTGCTGCTGCAGGTCAGAGTCACAGAGGTGCCCTCCAGTACTGGACCAGTGTGGCTGACTGATGTGTTATTAGGAGGATCTGGTAGAAATGTATACATGTAGCATAACACAGTGCAACCATAACATACAATATGTGAAATGTAAAACAAAAGATATATACAAAACATATCGTTGCTGTCGGGAGGAAACCACCTAACTCGATTTTTTAAGGTGTTTTTCTTTTCCTCCATAAATCATTGAACACAATTTACGTCTGTGTGTTGGTTAAAAAACATATTGAACCAATGGAAAGTATTAAAAGGTGCTTCAGGCAAGTAATTGACAATATATAAAGTCACACCACCAACTTTGATGAGGCAGTATTTGTTTGGAGTTAGGTGGTTTATTCCTGACAGATACTATATACTTACAAAGAATATTAATGGTCAAACTTCTTTCAAGTGAGAGGTCACTGTTGCTAGACTGCCGTTTGTAGAGAGCAGTGCAGGAGATCTTCTGTCCATGATGGAGGTGAGAAGCGACGAAGGTCAGATTAGAGGTCATGAATTGGCTTTGGATTTTCTCCTCAATGTCACCGAGGCCGGTTGTCCACATCAAAGTTGGGGGAAGAATGGGACAGGGGACTGCAGCCGTGCATTTCAAAGTCACTGAGGTCCCTTCCTCCACCTCCACCCTGGATGGTGTTATGGTCGGTCTGGGCAGAGTGTCTAAAGCGCAAAGATGGGACATTTGCTAGATCAAACAGGTTGGCCCATTGGCATATAGGTTGAGGTATATATAGGTATACTATACGTCCCTATGGGACATATAGTCTGTCTATCATTATCTATCAATATAGATTTTATAATATTATCCGCTTAACCAAACATTCTGCTTCTCACAAAAATAAAATGCTACAGCACAGCACAAACACTGGCTACCATCCAATTAAGGTGCAGAACCATTTCAGTCTGAGGAGAGGCTGATCACGTCTGTATCCCCAAAATAGCTCAAAACAAACATGTTGACAAATTTGACATTCTGATCATCATTTTATCAGGAGAATCTGGCACCATTAGAAGGGCAGAAACAGGAGGATATCAGGCAGACTTAATATGAATGGCTTGCCTTAGTGATTCTAACTGGGAGATTTGAACTTAAATTATTTTAGGCACATACTGATGAAGGCCGCCTGCGGTCGAAACGTTGTGTCTTATATTATGGTGTTTCAATAAAAAGAAAACACCATTGGAGCAATCCTGTGTGCGGACTCTCTTCTTTTCAACATACTGTATAGGAGACAACTCTCCACATCTAAGCAACCACATATATGGCCACATGGCACGTGCCATACTAAACACATGATGGTCCAACTGCGAGTGTGGCCCTACCAATGTTAAAACCAAACTTACGCCCTAGGGTTAGCCAAGAGGACAAAAAAAGAAGATAAAAAACAGAAGTAAAAACCTTTTGCGTTAATGTTGACACTTGCTCCATAGCTGAACTTCAGATCGTTATCACATTCAAGTCTGAAGAAATAGTCTGCGTAATGGTGTGGAACGTTGTTGAAGATGGTGGTGCAGTTCTTCTGAAGCAAATTCCCTGTCAGGTTGCCCTGGAAGATGTTTGAGATCGCATTTCCATTGGTGAGACTGGAATCAAACACTCGCGTTCGCCTCCAGCCTCTTCTCCATATAGCTTTACAAGAAGAATCCAGGTAGGAATCCCATCCAGGGCCAACGAGAAAATTACAGGGGATGATCACACAGGAACCACTCAGTGCGTCTATACTGTGAGGCATGACGGCTACCCAGTCTTGGCATAAAATACCTGGGAAGCATGATAAAACATAATTAAATTCAGATATAAAAGAAAATAAATCATCAAACTATTAAAATGTGAAGTATCACACCTTGAAGTAGACAGGGTATGAGGATGAATTGAAGAAGTGCAGTCATGTCTCTCTGTAAGAAAAATATATTTTTTATAGAATTTAATGCAGTTTGCCTAGTTCAGTTTACTCTATTATCATGAATTGCCTTTAGAGAATGCCAAGGTTTTAACTCTTACCTCAAAACCAAGGATGAAGTTCATAGTAATCCACCTTCGTCTTCTAGACTACAAGCTAATTCTGTAACAAAACAAATGTTTCCTCTATCCCTTCTGAACCCGCATACAGATAAATATTCCAAACTGATCTACACACTCCTTCTCCTTAAGATACTGAGTCTAATTTCAAAAGTATTCTGAATCGGATTTATCCTAATTGACACTTTACCATCGTTGACAAATCAAACAGTTCCAATTGATGCCACATTCCAGACTGTTGGTTTGACAGGGTGTTCAGCCACAACAGATGTCAGGGGGAGTGGCACACAGCACAGATTTTTTTGTTTCTTTCATAAGTCCACCATCTCCTTTAAAACACGACTTCAGTTGTTCCTCCAGACACTAGTTCTGTTTTCTATTTTCGTATTATGTACTTTTCTGAATTTCTTTAAAAGGTCCTGCCTGAAAATGTCACAACTTATAAAAGAGATTTTTATAAGTAGACTACAAAAAGTATAAGGGGGGGGGGGGGGGGGGGGGGGACATATACACTACAGTAAACAGAATGTTATTGTTACTAAAGATGCATTTCACAAACATTTTAAGTAAATGATGTAACACACATCATAGTATACTAGTTCTTGAAGATCTCCAAACATCATAAACAGAATGAATATGTTGTACTACATACTGTACTCTAATAGTAATCTATACCTCATTGCAACAAGATTATTAACGTTTTACCTTATTAAAGTAAGATGCCATACTTCAAAGAACACTAATGCACGTTTTGGGTCCTCAGCAATATAAAAGTGTAAAGTTAATCAAATGAGCAATTCTGGAGATATGTGAAGGACAGTCAGTCAGCTAGTCAGACAGACATTCTCAGAATTTATAGTCATAGATAATAAAATAAAGTTATTATATGAATATAAGACAATGTTAGAGTACAAGAACAGCAGTCCACACAGACAACCAAATCGTCCTGAACATAAATCTGTTCCATTAAACCAAACTGAAATCTATATTATTCTATACTATAAGATAATTGATCATGATCACAAACTCAAATTATCTTGATGACAGAAATAGAACATAAAGCATCTCAGTGTTAATTCATAGTCCATGAGTGGATGACAACATCCACACAGCGTGTATACAATGTATATAACGAAGGCGATAAAGCAACATTGTTTTATTTGGAATGAGGTCAAAGAAAGAAGTAAGTTATTTTGGTGGATTATTAGTGTTGTATTGACAAAACTTGGAAAATAAGATGCAAAATGTCACTAGGTCATGTTCATATAATTACTTGAAATATTGTTTCAATAAAATATTGACTGGCCTTAAAGAGCTCGAACTATGGACAGTCTCAGAGCAAAAGACTGGTTCACTGTGTCCAGTGGCAGTGACAGTCACAGTTGAGGAGCTTAGGGATAAAAACGGCATCACAAATGTGCCCAAATGTGATGAGGTCATCACATTTGGGCATATTTGGGCAAGTGGCTATGGGTGAATTTAGCCCAAGGAGTGATTTTTTCATTAGCAAACTAATGCCTGGAATGCATTCAGAATCATGACAACTCCCTAGTTTGACACGTCACATGCTGCTTAAAGCATAATGCCATTTTGGCTGTTAATGGTGGCCATATGGATTTGGTCGCTGTGGCGACCCCTAAATCATTAGAGCATGCCCAGCTGGGCTACATTTGTGCAAAATTTGGCACTTTTAGACGAATTAGCGAAATATCCTCCACTAGAGGGCAAAAAAACAAAACAGAGCCCAGAAAGAAAACATGACATTAGTAGTAAGGTGAGACAAACACAATTTGTCTGTTCCCTACTGTTGTCCTTAACAATTAGCACATCTGGTGTATTTGCTGTAACACATTCAGGTTTCCATCATCGGAACATGTACATAACACCGGACAGTTTGAACATCCTCAGGTGGAAGTTAAGTCATTATGCCACACATACCGGTAGCTGTGTGTGTGTGTGTGTGTGTAGCCCACCAAATCTCTTATGTAACAACATGTCAAGTGCTTGTACAACATAGTCTTAGTATTGTATGACGTTTTTGATGACAGGATAACATGACATTTTTATTTTCTTTAACACATGGTGAATATAATTACTTTTTCTTAAGTGCATTTCACGTTTTGCGTATAGCTGCAGCACAGAACATATCAGCTATTATGGATAGTAATGTCAAACTAAATATTCAAACAACTTTGGTCCGGTTGAGTGTAATTAGTGGGGCTTTTAGACAAGCCATCTTCTATAGTATGGCTTTTATTCATATTTGTGATGACATAGTATGTATAGGCCTACTTTTGATTTGTTTTCGCAGCTGCTCGGATCTGAGAGGAGGTAGTTGGACTGAGTATGCCAAGGATTGCACCCAAGACCTCTACATTTGGAGGTATACCAGTCACAAATTGGGCAGGAACACTACACTTGGGGACTACATCAGGCTTGGAGTATTTGGGAAAAGGCATGTTCCATTTGCCATCTCGACCCATGGAAATTAATCAGTGAGGGAAGGTGTACTGTATAAGCAGGCGACTAATCTAGCCGCACCGTATACAGCACGGAAGAAATTAATGAATTAGTGTATGAATATCCTTTTAATAGTGCAGTCTTAACAGTGTATGTTTTCATTCAAATATAAATCACATCCATATATACATCACCAAATAAGTTAAATATTAAAACTGAATGCACAGTGTTTGTTACCGTTTCTGAAGAAAATAGAGTTTGTAGTGCGCACTTCCTGTAATACTTGACTCTGACCACAAGGGGGAGATAAAGTTCCACACAGTGAAATCTCCAAATGACAATGACACCCGGTCAGCCAAACTGGCGAATCAAAAGCCGATACTGTTATATAGCAGTTCAGTAGTGTACTTGTGCAAGCACTTGTGTGGCACCATTACAGGAAAACAGTGCCCTTGACCCTGCCACATCACCTAGGAATCCTCTTCCATTTTGACCATTTGGCATTCATATCCACCACACATTAAAGTCTCATGCAGGCCAAGCAAGGTCTCATAATCCTGGGTTCAAAGTAGCTTCTGAGTCGGGTCAGAGATTTGCAGGATAAACTAAGCAAACTGTTCCCTTAGATATGGTAAACAATGTATACAGTGTGTTGCCAGGTCAGTAGCTCCAATCATGGCTCACAGAGTTGAGGTCAGTAACGACTGTGCTCGTCTGTTGCTGTGACAATGACATCCATCCAGATCCTCATGGCTTCAGCGCTGGGAGCCACAAGGAAGAAGAGGCGTTCGTACGTCTTCACACAGAATGTCAGACTGGGCCTTGGAGACTGGGAGAAAGGAAACACCAAGTAAAAGGTTTTGCAAATGTCAAGTCACATAGAAAGTAGGAATGCACAATATTGAGATTTTGGCCGGTTATTACAATGATTTGGTTTTGGTTCTTCAACATTGTAGCAGCTATAACATTAACAAAGAATAAGTAATAAAGAATATGTGTGTAAGGACTAGGAATATATGTACATTAGTCATAATGTACCCATGGTAAGTGCCTATTTGGTTTGACATAAGTACAGTACCTACAGACAGGGTAAAATGAAAAGGGGTTTGTCTGTCGAATCTGTCAGTGCTCAGAGTGTAGGTTCAAGGTACTACAATACCTCTAGCGACCTTTGTCAACTGTAGAGCCAGTAGTGGCAGGGAAAACCTTTCTCTGCATGGTCCCTCTTTCTTCAAGAAAAATGCTGTGTGAGCTCCATGACTGTGAAGCTGAGCTATGCGTATGAATAGCCAATAATATATTTGAAGAGGAAAAAGACTACTGCTGTTCAACAAAAAAAAGGTCACATCTTTCTTAGGATTCGAGCCGGGCTCAGGCCAAATGTTTGTCTACTGGGCCGGGTCAGGCTCAAATCTTTAGGCCTGATTAAAGCTGCAGTGATAGCAGTTTGACTAGCTGCTAATCTTAAATTATCTTATGTTTTTCAGTCTACACAGACAAAATGTGTGACTGCCCTCTAGTGGATGAATAGGTATATAGCCTCATGGTTCTGAATCAACCTGAGGAATATTATAAATGCGTATGAGCATTGGGAAAATAAGACAAGAGAATGACAGCTTGGCATGCGTATTTTTGTAGAAGAGGCAAACTAATATTGTTTATGCCATTTGCTTTGATTGAATAATTGATTGAACACACGTGTACGATGTACTATGATTTGATTTGGGTGTGTACTTCTAAATAAAGTGTTAGTGTTGATTATCGTGTATTAATCTAATTATAGTAAACTAATACTATTATACTAAAAAGGATAAAGGTGAAGGGAAAAGAGACCTTCTTACAGTACAATGTTTCACGTTTACACATACAAATAAATTACACAATAATAAACACTTTATTTAGAACACTTTATTTAGAATGAAATCAAATCAAATCATATTACGGCGTAAATGTTCAATCAATCATTCAATCAAAGCAAACGGCATAAACAATATTAGTGTGCCTCTTCTACAAAAATAAAACTTACAAGTTACAGGCAGTTCTCTTGTATCATAGTGATACCGTATACTTACTTATTTTCCACCACCTCGCAGCAGAGATCAGACTATCCAGTCAAGAGCGTTATCATATCTATGCTCAGCCGCACATTAGATACAGTATATGCATTATAAATACCCCAGACTGAGCTGAGAAGCCATTGCAAATGGTAGGTTAAAAGAAGGTATTTATGGCTCACGCGAACATGGCCAATTGGGATCATATAGAAGCCTGACCAAGTCGTTAGTACCATAGAGCAGGGGTTCTCAACCTATTTGGGGGGTCCCCAAAATATTTAAAAAAAGACATTAAAAAACGGACTGGCTGGAAAATGGAAATTTAGAGTTTACATATAGTACACATAGTGCATGCATAAACTTTCCTTAATGATTATATCTGGTTTCAGTATGTATTTATGATGTATCTTCTCTATTATTAAGGTTATTGTAGCGGCCAATTTGTATTGGTGGTGGGGAGGGGGGTGGGGCGGGGGTCGCGAGACATGGCCAAAGCATTTTCGTGGGTCCCAGCCAAAAACGTTGAGAACCCCTGGTATAGAGGATTCAAACCCACAGTGTCCACAGTGGTAGGCAAGAAACTTACCACTGTGCCAGGCCACCCATATCTGGATTTATTTTTAATCTGTCTAATGCTAACATTTTAACGCAATTATTGTCACTGTTAGCTACAGTATATGACCGACATATTGTGTATCCTTAATCAAAATATAAGAACAAAGACCAAAATCCCTATGTAAATACTCAAAAGGGAAAAAGTGAAATCCTGCTGGTCAACAATCTGACCAGCAGCATCAGGGGTTATGACCCTGTACAAATCCTGTTATAAGTGCTCACTTATAACAGCTTTTTCACTTTTAAATAATTTCAACATGAGTTTGATCAAAACAGAAAAGAGAAAACCTTCTGCAAGGGCAGTGGAGGTTTATAATGATCATAACCTAAACTGACACACTTATTATTATTTATTCCCAGATTTACTCACCGTTGTGGCTGTACGTAGATGGTCATAGTACACTTCCTCTATTGCTTGGAAGTATATCACCCCCTTCAGTTTCCTCTCATCACAGTCTGCAGCATGAGAACAGAGAGAGTACAGTGTGTGGTAAATATAGACTGACTACAAAATTGTGATTTGCAATGGCTTCATTCATCATGAACTACACAAGAAGACTTCATTTGATTTTAGCCAATCACAACGCATTGTGAGCATGCAGACCTGCTGTTTTCGTGACACTGGCGTGCAACTAATAAATCAGGCTTCGTTCTGCTGGCCTTGTCTGACCTGTGTAGTACGCTAGTCGTCGGTGGTCCATGTCAAACAGGAACCATCTCCTCCTCCAGGTCTTCACCCTGCCCCCTCGTTTGGTCAGAAAGCCGGCGCAGCGCCGTGGGGTCATGCGCAGACCCATGCACCCAGCCACCCCGTGACCCAGCGACTCCACATGGGCCCGGAGGTCAAAGTTCGGAGAGAGGAAGAGGGGGAGGCTGTGCTGCTGAAAACACACACGCACACACACACACACACACACACACACACACACACACACACACACACACACACACAAACACTGAGTGTCCACTCCGTTCCCCTAAGCCTGACTTCTACTTGGTTGCGTGCCAGTGTCAGCTGATCAACAAGCTCACGTGTCACACTGTGACGACTTGTGAGCTTGTATATCAGCTGTTTTCGGTGAGCGACACCCGCCCACAAATAAGTATAACTCAGGTTTAGTCAACGCCATGTTGATCTGATCGATGGATAGGAAAAAACAAGTATGACTCTGTCATAACTGCCAGGTGCAACAAGCTCTTGTTCGTTTCCAACGTTCTTTTGTTGATTCACTCACTGTGTTTTGTTATGGTGGTCCTCTAGCTCCAGTTAGCTCATAACATTAGCTTCTGTTGCCACTCACTCCGCATTGTGGCGTTCTTATGCCATTCAGACTCTATCATTGGCTTAGGAGTCAGCCAATCATGACTAGGTCGCTAGTAAGGTCGCAACTAAAATCATCTTTACGGTCGTCAGTAGTGGTTGGTACAAATGTAGTCCAGGCGCTTTTCAAGAACCTGGCAAAAATGGCAATTAAATCTACACCATGTGTAGTAAGTTGGAACTAGCCTCTGTCTGACTTGAGGCTGATACTAGGCCTATCTCACAGCCCGTTTTTCACGCCCACTTCCGGTAAATAGTGGTGACTTTAACATGAGCATTTACACGTTTTTTTCTCTGGAGAATCTAAGTACATTTTCTAATGTAAAAATGTGACAGACCAATATTATTATGAAGCAAACAATATGGTAAATCAGCTCGAACAGATAGAACAAACCTTACCTTGAGAAAACAAAAGTTGTAGACTTCTTAAATTACCTCTGTTAACATGAAGCGTCTATGGAGTGACGTCACGCTATCACCACTAACCCCGAAAGGGGGCGTATTAAGGGGGGCGGGGAAATTCTGTGAGATAGGCTTCTTGGTGCTGTAGTTGGTTACCTCTGGGGAGGTGGGGACTGACGTGGGGGTTGGCTGCTCCTGTGGGTCAGGGCCTGTCCTCGGTGGTGTCTCTGTCTCTGATGGCTCTGTCCTGCTGGGAGAGCTGAGCTCTCTCTGTCGTCTCTCCTCCACCAACAAACGCCGCCGCTCTTCCTGCACACACACACACACACACACACACACACACACACACACACACACACACACACACACACACACACACACACACACACACACACACACACACACACACACGAATGAGGTTGAGATATTTTTACATATCCCCTCAAGGTTTGCATCAAAGAACTCTGTTGCATGAAACATGGGCAATTGGGCATGGTGCTCTCTGTAAAAACATTGTGTCCATAGTCCATACAGAGTTCTGTTATCGAGTTCTGCTATATTCACATGGCTGCCATTTTATGCTTACTTACGTTATAAAACAGAAACACATTAGAAGCACATTATTTCACACCACCACAGCGGAAGTAAGTTGATTTATTCAGTTGATTGATTTACCATTTTCCTAAAACAAAAAAAGAGTGACTACATTGTTGTAAAGCCGACTTGAAAAACAACCAATCTAATCGCAAACAACCTTAGTTGGCAGTGAACTCACAAGGCTTCACCCGCAGAGCCAAATCACAAGCATATGGCTGAACATTTACCGTCCTAATTTGTGGCCCATACTGAATACATGCATTAGAAGAGGCGTCCAGCCGTCTGCTTGCTGGCTGTTTTCTTGGTCTGGTGGTCACGTGTGAGTTGCGTGGGTGTCCATCAACGGTCAGACAGCCATGTCTAATGCAGTGTGTCGGTGGCGATTAGGAATGTCTGTCAGTCAGTGTTCCTGCAGGTGACTCACCCTCTCTCTGAGCAGTCTCTCTCTCTCCGCCTTGGCCTCCCTCAGCCTCTTCTCTATCTCCACCAGGTCCAGCAGTCCCAGGCACGGGCTGCGGGCATGACAATACATTGTTTAAAGCAATGTTGAGCATGATATAAGTCAAAATATTATTGATCATCTTTATCTTTTGTCTGTGCGCTGTGAGAGTGGAAGCAGAAGTAATGATTCCGTTCACTCTTTTTGCATGCAGAAGCAGGTCTCAAAAATCACACTAATAGAATATAAACAATTACAAACAAAACACAGATTCTGCTAATATGCATTATTTAAAATAAAATGTCCTGGTATTTTTAGATAGAGAACTGCCATCAACGGTAATAATAATCATTTCACTTTCCCAAATTTCTGTTCTTTTACAGATGTGGTGTGCCTGTGTGTGTGTGTGTGTGTGTGTGTGTGTGTGTGTGTGTGTGTGTGTCAGTCAGGAGCTAATTCTGCCTAACCATTGTACCTATCACAGGCCTAGATTTATTGTGCAAACTGCCAGTAGGCTAGAAGTACCTCCACTTCATGCTTTATACTAATTACATAAGTTCTCTATTATTTAACTTTAATTTCATAATGGAAGTCAAGGAAACGTCACTGATGTCATGGGCTGGTCACATGAATGTGTAAAAAATTAAAATGTCATATGCACACTGCTAGTGTGACTTAGACTTAGAACTTCAACCAACTTTATGTCGTTTTTAGAAACCATTCACATCCACAAAGACTGTCCGGTGTAGAATGGAATGTAGTATCAGTAACATTCCTTTTCTGTGCTCTCCATGAAAAGTCTTCAAGTGTATCAACCCTCACCCCCCGCACTGTATTTCTATTCCTTTGACATCCATCAAAAGAGCTACACAACTGACCTGGCAGCGCGAGAGCTGCTGGCGCTGTTGCACGGCGTGAGGAGCCCGCCGCCATTGCTATGCCCAAGTCGGTGCCCATTGCTGTGCCCATTGCTTAGTCTGTGGGACGTGAGGGGGGAAGCAAGGGCCTCTGGGCTCTGGCTGTCTGGCTCTGTCCTCACCAGGCCTGCATGAGGAAGAGAAGAGCCAAACACACCAGGACAATACGCATTAAGGTGCAAATTGTGTTACATAAGGTGGCACGAGGAAAGCAAAGCAATGAGATACTAGGATGGGAGAATGTTTAGGGAGGAATCACGCAATGAATCTACATACTAATTACATTAAAATCGGCACCTAATCCATTGGTTCTCAACCTTTTCAGGCCGTGGCCCCCCAAAATGAGCATAATGTGAACTGGGGATCCCCCGCCCCGACAAGCACTTGGAATTGTAGGAGTTGAGGCATTACATTTAGTTTCACTCAGTTCCATAATGCGAGATGTTGTCCCTGTAGGTCAGCTATTTTCACAATTTTAGCCTCATTCTTAGGTAATAAGTAACACACACACACACACACACACACACACACACACACACACACACACACACACACACACACACACACACACACACACACACACACACACACACACACACACACACACACACACACACACACACACACACACACACACACACACACACACACACACACACACACAGCCCTCAACATAGATCTAACTATCCTGACATTCTGTCAGGTGTGTATAATGTTTGACTCACAGCAGTGACTCAGTTTGAGTCACAGTAGTCAACCCAATACACAGAAACTCTACTGGCTCATCCGGTCTATACAGGTAAGTCTTGCTTATAGCACAGCAATAATATGACACACCTTCGACTCAAACGAAAAGGGAGGGAGCTGAACAAACAGACGGACAAAATGGTAAGAATGGAAAGAGAAAGGCCCATTGTTACAGGTCAAAGTGCTCCTGGTTTAATAACATCACAAAAGAAAACTAATAAATGCCAATTGCAGCTCACCTTGTACTGAAAGCGGCCTATCAGTGAGTTTGCGGTGTGAGCTTCGTCGTCGGGGTAAACTTGCAGATTCTTTAAATGGTTCCTGGCACAAAAGTAGCAGATTGTTGTGAAACATAAGCATAAATGAATGCGGTGACGTTAAACCTCATACAAATATGCATCCATCTGTGGTGATGCAAAGCATACCTGAGGTGAACTGTGAATGGTTGGCGGAGAAAGTGACATCATGCAGGGGGCGGAACCTGTGATGTTTGACCAATCGGTGAGTGGCTTCTTTTCTTTTAAAATCTGATAGAAGAGTGACCAAAGTCAGACTCAGCTTTAAAAACTCTGCTGTAAAACAACAACAAAAACAGTTTTAAACTGTCATGAATCGGGCTAAAAAATCTAAAACACCAGTAGACATGCTACAAAGCTGGGGTCAATGTTTAGCTGTAACAAATACTCCGCGAGAGGCAAAGAGAACAGCAACAGACATATCATACATGACTAAGAATGGAATCTTGTCTCCACTTCCTAGCATCGCCCTAATGAGTTAAAGAATTATCGCTCTCACTATCTTTCCTTCCCTCCCTCCCTCCCTGACTCACAAACACATGAGCAATTCAGTCAGCACATGTGCCATTTGTTTAACTCTAGTCTGTCTCTCTATTGCATGCCAGCACTGGCCGCTATGAAGGAGTATTCAGCATAGCTTCTCCCTGATACAGCAGGTTCTCACGATAATCATCCAGCACCAGGACGTTACAGTCACACTGTAGTCACACAGAGCCGGTTGTACAGTCAGACCTACAGCCTGCCCCTCTCTCCTCCTGTAGGCTGCCACTCCCTTCTGCCCTCCCTCCAGCTCTGTACATTCCCTAACCTAGAACCGCTCAGTGAAATCCTGACAACACACACTAAAGAGGCCCATAAATTGATCGGTTTGAGCTTACCGTTGCTTTTTTGTTGTTGCATGGACTTAAAAACTGCTTCCCAGCTTCTATTCCTCTCTGTCATACAAAAGCAGACAGTCACCCTTCGTCCCTCATATCTCTTACTCCTCCCTCTCTCCCTCCCTCTAGCTTGAGGTTCTCTCTCTCTCCCTCTACTCCTTCCCTGTCCCCGTCTCCTCCCCTAGTTTTAACTGGTGCTGTCATAATTCTTATCAAAGGCATACCATTGGTTGCACCACAAACCCTGACCACAGTTCAATTAGCATCTCATAACCACACACTTTGGACCACTAAATATAAATAAATTAGGTTACAGATGGTGACAAAAGAGCTAAACGTATCAAACGAGTCTATGGACAATATTGAAGAAATAAACCAACAAATGAGTGAATAGTTTGATGAATAAATGGAATTGACCTGAAGATCAACAGACTCTGGTGATAGAGACATGGTATAGACTAGAGGAAACAGAGTTAAATCAAAAAGATGTTTAACATGCTGAAGCTCAGTAAAACTTGTCTTTTATGCCTACCTTTTGAGTTGTATGGAGCAAGTCTCTCTTCTCTTTCCTCAATGCGTTTAGCTCCCTCTCCTTCTCTCTCTCCATTTCTTTCAGCTGCCGCTCCAACTGCTGGACTCGTTCCTGAAAATCAGGGGAATTATTCCCTCGGCACACAATGCCATGCATTCTATTCAAAAGATGCATTACCACAGCAGACATTTTAGCTGTTAGGGCCAAGGTTATGTAATGTAGCCTATAATGATGTGCTGTAATATTAGGTAAACAAAACTTTCCTGCACACAATATCACACGACAGTGAATCGATGCAGTGTGTCATTGCAACTCAGTCCATTTGGGGAGGAACAATGCAAATCAAACAACCATTTGCAAGTTAAAGGGCTGGGGCATGAGAGCGATATATGAGAGCAAGGCTAAAAGGCTCGCCAATGTGACAGATGATTGTTTGACATCAATGTTGTGCTCGTTGTCTCCACCTTTGGGACACAGCATATGTGTCAGAGAGAGAAAGAGACAGAGACAGAGAAAGGTATAGCAATGAACTGTCAACTCCAGTGAGGTTTCAGTGCAGCTGAGTAAACTCCCTTAACTCCACCACATACAATCCCATCTGTTCTTCAGCTCTCAGCTCTCATTCTCTCTGCAGTCTGCCTCGCTTCTCAAACCATAAGAGACACAATCTGGAATCTATTTAAATTCTGGGTGTATTCACATTAATAGTTTAGTTTATAAATTTGGATGGAAATTCAGGCCTTGCTATCATTACCGTCTACAAAATATGTGTGGAAAAAACCCTTTACAGTCTGCCACACTACATGTACAAATGTTGGTCAGGTGACTTAGAATATCACTTCAGGGATAAAAAGCTCAGTCATGTACTTTGAGGGACTTTAAGCCAATACCCGTCTAATCCTAATTCTGTCACTGCTGTAACCTACTGGTTCACATGCCATTGAGGAGCCCCTACCGGGAAGAGGTAATGCCTCCGTCCTACGCCTCTACTAGCTCAACATTCCCCAATCCCCATCCTGCTCAACATTCCCCATTGACAGGTGCTGCCAATTAAATAGGACCATGTGCAGTGACAAAGATCACTCTCCCTACAACCGGCTTCCCTCCCGTGAACATGGGCCAATTGTGTTTGTATAGACGATTGGCAAGGCTGGAAGTACCATGCTGGGTTCAAACCCCTAGACTCCACAGTGGTGGGCAGGTACTTTACCCATGGGCAGGTACTTTACCCATGGGCAGGTACTTTACCCATGGGCAGGTACTTTACCCATGGGCAGGTACTTTACCCATGGGCAGGTACTTTACCCATGCGCTACCCGAGTGCCCTTCTAATCCTTCCTAATTCTAATTCTAAGTCATAGAAACCAACAATGTGCACCAAAATACAAAAAGCCTTTCAAAATCTTTGAACATGGTCACCCTGCGGTAAAGACCTCTTCAAATCCCCATGTCAGTCCCTCTGTGAAAACTCCACTTCTGTGTTGTCTTGTCTCCCATTTGTCTTTCTTTCAGTTCTTAGTTGATGGACCAGCCCTGAACTTTGCTAGTAATTCCTGTTTCATTCTCCATCGTTCCTTGTCTCCCCATCTTCCTCACCTGTAACCAATCCCACCCCACCTCCTGTTCTTCCTCTCTTTCATCATTCCCCTTTGTGGTTCTCAGGGCGGCCTCTAATGTCATTACTGACGACAGGGTGATTCTGGTGAGTGAGAGGAGAGAAGAGTTCACGCTCATGTCAGTGTTTGTTTGGAGGTGGTGGAAGGGGGGGGGGGGCAGTTTGAGGGACGGTCCCTCAAACACGCCCTGGCGGCTGTGGAAACAAAGAGCTGTGTGTGCGCACGTGCATGCGTGTATGTTTGCATGAATTAATTATGCTTAAAAACAACTGAGGCACATCATTCTACTAGAATGAAAATACTTTGCTTTACAGTGAGAGTAAAAGTAAAAGAAAGTGACAGAAAGAGAGATAAAGACAACACGTGTGTGTGTGTGTGTGTGTGTGTGTGTGTGGTGTGTGTGTGTGTGTGTGTGTGTGTGTGTGTGTGTGTGTGTGTGTGTGTGTGTGTGTGTGTGTGTGTGTGTGTGTGTGTGTGTGTGTGTGTGTGTGTGTGTGTGTGTGAGAGAGAGAGAGTGTGTGTGTAAAGCCCTATTTCACACTAATGCACTCAATGGACTGAGCAGCAGTTAATCCCGTGCTGGGTGCTGGCCAACCACAGTAAACAGTGACTAAGAGCACATGACAACGTAGATAAGCTTGTAAAACAAGTCTGGAGCAGCTGTGAAATTCTCTGTTTAACAGCTTACCTGTGTGGTGTTGATAGCATGCTGCTGATTTGAGATCTCCCGTTCCAGCTCTCCCTCTCCCACTCGCTCTTTCCTCACTTCCATTCCTCTGTCCTCCTCATTCTGCTCCTCTTCTTCATCTATGTGTGTCTCTTGCTCCAAGACACGGAACTCCCAGTCATCAAAGGTCCGAACTGCAGCCTCCATCTTCTCTCTCTCCTGTACAAGAGAGACAAATTTGTTTTAAGGCTTCTAATGTACATTGGAAGATCTTCTTGGCAAATGATGATTCCGTTTTGGAAGAGAATGAACTTCACTGTCCAAATGTTTGTAATTCAATGTGTGTGTAGGCTGCACAACAGTGACACTTGGTGGTGAAAACCAACCAAACGCTATTTTCGTGCTCGGACACAGCCAGCCAGCCAGGGACCCAGGGACACACATAGCTGTCTATAGGAGTGGTTGCACCACTCAAAAAAGACAAGGGACTTCAGTCTCTTTTACAAGTGTGAACTGGCAAGCCATGCTTTGAAAAGTATATATATATATTTTTTTGCTGCTATTACTGTTTACAAGAAAATAATTGATCACTGGTAAAAGCAAGGTAATTCTAATGGAATTTAGAGTACAACTTTGATTATCGATAGATGCTAATCCATAGAGGTTTAGAAGTTCCTTTTCATTTCAATAATCAAACAATGCTTATCGGCATTCACTGTTCCAAGTTCACATCGGAAGTATAAACAAAGACAATAACACTGGAAGCACAGAAGTGACAAAAGATAAGACAAAGAAAACAAGACAGGACATGCACGTGAAAACAGAGTGAGAAAATGTGATGTCAAACAGTAGCGAGCCAGCATGGAGATCTCTCTCTCTTTCACTTGTTTTCATCTACAGTATGCCCTTTGCTCCGTAAAGCAAATAGGTAACAAACCTGTTTTGGTCAAATGCCCTTAAACAGTTCACTTGTGACTTCACAAAGCATGGAACAACAAACAGCCACTGGGTGGAACGGAACCATTCATTAAATGCAACCCATAAAACAAGTTCCATGTCTCTGTCATCATTATGTTCTGAGAGACACCAGGTACAATAAGCAGTCTGTTTGTGTCTTTAGCTCAGACACATCAGGTAAAACAGTCTGTTTGTGTCTTTAGCTCAGACACATCAGGTAAAACAGGTACTGCGCAATCACTGAAAGGCACACAGCTAGAATGTGCGACAGACAGACGATATACTGTATATATATATATAGTATACTGCAGCACCGTCAAGCGTCAACATAGTATATCATGACACACATCACCATGTCCTTAAGGCAGTTCACAGAGTAGCAGATGTATTTCATTTCATTTCTGTGACACTGTCAACAACACAACTTAATTTTTTAAAATTACAAATAATCTGTAATTATGTTTAATCCAGCACGAAGAGGATTAAGTTAAGTAAGTAATTTGAGATCCATACATTCTTCCTCAGTACCAGCTTGGCAATAACCAAAATAAGGTACAAATTGAACTGTATATTATAGTAGTATATAACTAGAAAAGGTGCCCCTCAGGGCACAGGTCTCCACCAGGGCAGGTCAGGTTGTGGCCTCCTGGTGGCGCTATAATAGGCCAATGTGAAAAGGGTAACATTTTCTCTTACGCCTTGGATGGCAATTGGATGATTTGAGGCATTTTGTTCCAAAAATGTGTTCTGCAAAAATCCACCTGTTGGTGGAGCTATAACAGGCCAATGTGAAAAGGGTGGGATATATTCCTCAGCCTAGTAGGAAAGTCCTTGAAGATTTCACGTAAATTGCACGCTGCATTCATGATTTGAGGCTTTTTGTTCAAAATCCTGCAAACTTTGAAAGCCAATGTTAGCCAATTCGGATGGAATATGAAATATCGCACAGATCCGTCTTGAACACATGACTATAGAGATAGTGTGTAACGATTTGTGGGATTCTTGGACAGAATCTGGAGGAGTAATATCCAAAAATGTGTTTTTCAAAAGTCGGCCTCCTGGTGGCGCTATAAGAGGCCGTTCTGGAAACTTTGGGGCAGAGGTTCATTGTTGGCATCCAGGGAGTGTGTGTGCAAAATCAACCAGGTTAAAGGTGCCGGAGATTAGCTGGTAACAGACGGACGGACGGACGGACACACACACACGTGCAAAACATACTCTCTCCCTATGCCTTCAGCCTGGTGGAGACAATGATGAGTGACAGTAGTTTAAAATGTCTAATACCAGTTGCTCAATGTTGCTGTAGTCTGTATACAGTAGTGAAGATAGGAGCTAGACAGTCATTTGTAAATGTGGCTGTTGTGCAGATCAGGCCATCACCTGCTGTAGCTGCAGTGCCAGCTGCACTCTCTGGCTCTCTGGCTGACTGGGGATCAGCCTCTCCTTCTCCTCAAAGCACCTCCTGAACTCCTCCACTCTGCTCCTCTCCTTTTCCAGGCTCTCTCGTTCCTAAAGTCACAGTTAAGTTTGAAATGTTTTTATTCTGTTGCTAATTACATTTCATCTTCAGTTTTATGTGAAGCACAATAGCAAGTCACTTTTCTTTCATAAATGCTAGTAGTATAAGTGTAGAAGAAGTCAACATAACGTTCAGTTTATTGAAGGCAGCTATTGTAATGTGTTGGACGCTAAGTTGGCTTCTTTCTGTCTAACTAATGGCTGCTGATCAAGAGACTGCATACCCTCTGCTATAGAAAGAGATTATGGCTCCAAGGCATCACATTTCCACTTGCGCAAGCAGAGCGCGCAAGTACTGTGATCGGCTGGGTATGTATGTCAGTGTTGTCCACTGTATGACATGTCGGTGTTGTCCACCGGCCAATAAGGGACCACCATTCTTGATGACTAACTAAGATACGTTTGGTGATCGGCTGGGTATGTGTATATGTATGTCGGGGTAAGAATGGTGGTCCCTAATTGGCTGTTGATGGTGACGTAACTAAGGTACGTTTCAAGGTTGGTATAAGGACAATAACGGGTCTAAAGGATTTAGAACAGCAGTTGTAATAGACATTAGTTAGTAGCAGTACTGGCGCGCTCTGCTTGCGCACAAGTAGGCCATGTATGGCCTACTTGGCCATGTAGACTTTGCCTACTTGTGCAAGTTGTGCAAGTTGGCACCTCGACAGAGTGCATTTCTAGTTATAAAAATGTGTTCTTCGTCTCACCCAGTTTTTTCTCAGAAAAGACGGACGGTTGACCCTCTATGTGATTAACTCAAAAGGGTTACATACAATTGTGTATATTATTCACACAATAGGAAAATGTTCGTGTGCAATGCATGCCAAGTCACTTCCCCACGTCATGTGTGGCAACTATGAACCACTGTAAAACACGACAGGTAGACAATACCTGAAGGGAGTGTCTCTTACTTTGTGTCTGTCGGTGTGTCTGTGCTTCTCAATATGTTTGGCCTCGTTCTGTAGTGCCTGTAGCTGCTGTGTGTGTCTGTGCAGCTGTTTCCTCTCCGTCTGCAACTCGCCTTGGAGCAGGGCTATCTCCAGCTGCAGCTGAGAGGACAGTAGATAATCATAATCATAGACAGTGAATGGTGCCCGAGAAACAGATGACTATGCCATTTCACTGTGAGTATGTTGGCATCTGGAAATGGCATATGGCTGCAACGTGAAGCTGAAGACGTTTTATTCAACTATCCTGTGCAACAGATTTGACTCTCTGTTCACTGGCAAACGGGCCCCAACAATGGCCAGCAAGCATGTTCCTGTAGACATCATGACAAATTATTTTCCAGAGTTGTCATCAGTGACACATAGTTTCATTCATCAACTCACCTCAATCTTTAGTTCCTCCTTCTGATGATCGATCTCTGTGATTCGCTGTTGGAACATGGAGGGCGATGGCAAGACCCTTGCTGACCCCACCTCTAGATGTTTGGTACGGGACTGTGAGTGGATGAAAATGTTATATAGCTGACCATACAAAATCATCAATTCAGAACGCTACATTAGAAATATACAATAGCCACACAAAAAAAAACATTAAAAAAAAAAAGCATCACTTGGATGCAGAGTTGCAGACATTCACTTACCTTCTCACTCTCTGTGCTGCTGCTCTCCGTATCAGACTCTGCCCCCGATGAGGTTGGACTCCATCCTCCAGCCACTTGTGTGATCCACGGTGGCCTCAGCCCTGGTTCCCATTGGCTCCTGGAGCTGTCCATAGTGTGCCGGGGCATTTCTGAGGTCAGGAGGAGGTGGGGGTGATACTTAATGAGAGGTAAAGTTTAGGGGGCCTCTGCTGGCATGACTTGACTAAATGTTGTGGTAATCTGATCCAGTGGCTGATTGAAGGCGTGCGAGGGATCAGGTGACAGATCACAGAGGGGCTATCACAGCTGAGTAATAACAAGCCCTGACCTAAAGCATTAACCACTGAAATCCCTCCAGGATTACAGAAACTGGGCTGGTGATAATAGAGAAAACACCTTGAGAGGTAAATGGGAAGTAATAGTATAAGAAAGGTGGGAGGTGGTTTTGGGTTGTTTTTCAGGGTTTGCATTAAGGACAGGGGTATACATGGCCTTTTAAGTGCATCATAGTGAGAGGTGCATAAACACCACAAGACTGATCAATGCAATACTACAGCATAACTTTGCCCACAGATATGCATTAATGCATATAAAATAAGGGGTTAAACACTTTGAAGGACTCTTCATGGTGTAATCCTATATCTGCTCCGCTTAAGTGTGTTAACCAGAGCGAATATCGTTAAAACCGTAACATCAAAGTGCATTACAGTACATGTTGTTGTTGTTATGGGTATATTTCAAGCTATATGTACAGTACTGTACATACTGTACAGTATGCACAATGCTCACACACACACACACACACACACACACACACACACACACACACACACACACACACACACACACACACACACACACACACACACACACACACACACACACACACACACACACACACACACACACACACGTGGGAAAATACTCTTGATTCCCATTGTCAAACCCTTTCCCACCCTCTCCTCAGGCACTCTGTCCTCTCTTTATTTTCTCTTTTTCTCCATCCAGACCTTATTAGGCTACAGGCAATGGAAAGAAGGAAGGGGGTGGCAGAGGAGAAGGAGCATCAAGATAAATATACAACCCACATGCTGTATTTGAGTGAGGGGTTCCAAACACCAGCTGGACTGGCACACAGAGGCAGGGAGGGCAGAGTTCGCAGCAAGTGTTCATTAAACCCAGAAAGAGTACAAAAATAACCCTTTACAATCTCAGAGTGACATTATAGTTGAGTATTTTGCAGTGTGCCGGACTTCAAATGTATTAGTCCCCGAGGGGTCATTGTTTTTGCAGAATTAGTGCAACATAAAAAAATCACACCCGTGTGAACTGAGTGGTGCAACTCCGTGTGGGGGTGCCCGAAATTTCCATGCCCACAGGAACGCGCCCGGGTGGAGGACCATTATATTTTGCACCAGGGTTGAACCAGTTCTGTTCTATTTTTCTCGTCTAATTGAGTGTTTCCATTGAAAATGAATTGGTTCTGAACCCTGAAAACTTGGTTCGGAATCAGAACTGGAACCAAAAAATACTGGAAACCAAAGTGGGCGTGTCACTATTCTACAGGTTTGAAGTTGCAGATGCAATATAAACAATGGGAAAAATTATCATTTAAAAAAAGAAAAGGAAAACTGCTATTGACGATGGAATTTCCCCCGTGAAATGGACACTTCGACCGGTCATATTCTACACGTGGGGCAACTGTTCGCCTGCTCCCCAGGCGGGCTCTCCCAGCCACCCACCCACACACATAGCTCCGTAAGGGAGTGGTTGCACCACTCAAAAACTACACAACAGGACAGCTGCTTCTAAAAGTGCAAAAAAATTAAAATGTTCTATCCAAAATATATATATATTTTTTGTCATCAAAGTTTTTTAATAAGTATATCCAAAATATATAGACATTTGGCAGCTTTTAGAACGAAGCCCTTCCTGTGTTTTCACTGCCGATTATGATAAATAATATGGTTGGATTGCAAATATACTGTACATTACTTTGGTACATTAAATGATAACTTACATTAAATGCCACATCAAATTACTCTATATGCTTGCACGTCATGGGATGCTCATGCTTCCAATAAAAGCTGTCAGCTTTTAAGTAAAACCAGTGTTTGTCACCTGACCTCTAGGCTAGATAAAGTTCAGAGCAGCAGATACAGTATCACCACCAGTACAACCCAGAGGCATTCACGAGTAAAGTCCACGCTTTCATGTCAACACAGGCACATGTCAAACATAACAAACAGAAGGCTAAACAAACACAATGCACATACAAGAGTGAGAGAGAATGAATGAATGAGTGCATGATTGTGTGTGTGTGTGTGTGTGTGTGTGTGTGTGTGTGTGTGTGTGTGTGTGTGTGTGTGTGGGGGGGGGGGGAGTGAGTGAGAAAGAGTGGGCTGGATAGCAAAAAGAGGCAAAAAGAGAGCAAAGTCATGCAGCAAAGGGAGGCAAACATGATGGAGAGGAAGATTAAATGACAAAATGTTGTTTTAATGAGCCCACACTAATTGGTCTAGATAGCAGGGGAGTGGCATGGGAGATTAGAGAAAGAGAATAAACAGAGTTCAAGAGTGTGTGTGTGTCTGTGTGTGTGTGCTACAGCATATTATAACTTCCCAGAAAACACACACACACACACACACACACACACACACACACACACACACACACACACACACACACACACACACACACACACACACACACACACACACACACACACACACACACACACACACACACACAAGACACACACCAAATGTGAAGGAGTACAGGAGTTAGAGGGGACTAGGGAGAGAGGAATGCCACTATCTCTGTCACATTATCTCACCATGTGCTCAAAGCAGCCAAGTTTACTCTCACATCACACTTGACAATCCACACTGTGAAGTTTCTCCGACCCTATGGCCACAGGCCACACTGTTCTAATTTCAGTTGCATTTGATCTCCTATAGTCCATACTGAACATCCTTTCACTCCACACATTTTAACATTATAAGACTTTGTTCACTGATCTCTTTCCATCCAGATTCGGCACAAACATGGCGTTACATTTGTTTTACTACTATGCCACCAAAATGTGGAATGCCCTACCAACAGACATCAAAAAGTGTGACTCCTTACCCTCCTTCAAAACAGCCATAAAAAAACACCTGTCTGCAATTTGCAGCTGATCCTAGTAGAGTCTAACCACATTTGATCACATTTTCTTTCTGGAAATAAAAACGTCTGGGTTTCCGAAGGGTGGCTGGTATCTCCCTTAGAGATAGGGTGAGAAGTTCAGTCACACGAGAGAGTCTCGGAGTAGAACCGCTGCTCCTTCGCCTGGAATGGAGCCAGTTTAGGTGGTTCGGGCATCTGGTTAGGATGCCTCTCGGGCGTCTCCCTAGGGAGGTCCTCGAGGTACGTCCCACTGGGAGGAGACCCCGGGGCAGACCAAGGCGCAGTTGGAGGAAATACATCGACTCACTGGCCTTGGAACGTCTCGGGATCGCCCAGGAGGAAGTCACTAATGTTGCTCTGGAGAGGGAAGTTTGGAAGACGCTGGTGGAGCCCACGACCTGACTACGGATAAGCGGTTGAAGATGGATGGATGGGTTTCCGAGGCATTTGAATTAAATTAATGCACAGAAGCCTGGGTCATAGTCATTAGTCAAGTCAGTATCAGTTCAATGATTAATTCAAAAAGTTAATTGAACCTATGCTTCATGATTCTCTTGATTAGAGTGAATATAAAAATCTTGCTATGGCAGAAACATGGTTGTTTAGGGCTTTTGTATAGTCTAAATAGAACTGACCGTAGTCTTGATAGGGCCTAATCTGTTGGTGCTTTTGAGCTTTACTGGTATTTCCTGTAAGGACAAGAGGGTACTAGTCATGTGGGCTAAAGCAGAAATTCCACATTGGCAGTACTTTCACCACCACATTTACTTCATTGTATTTGTTAAAAACTGCCCTCAAGACAAAAGCTTTCTCTAGTTCCATTTTAGGAAGATCTGCATAATCAGGGAACCACAGATTGGTTGAAGGTCCCGTAGTTGGCCATCGGATATCTTGGCTATGACTTTTGCAGAGCCACGGTCAGCAATAAATCCTGTAAGGACATTGGCTGCACGACAATAACACTTCATTAGTCAATCTAAGCAAATGTTATATTTAGTTTACTCTGCAGTATGTTGGTTCTGTTCCATCTTCAGAGGGTACAAGACCAGCTCCAGTTGTTAGGCCAGTGGACTGGAAGGGCAAGAGACATATTACTTACAGGCCAAAATTACAGGTTGTCGTTTCAGTCAAATAGACCCATCTCTAAGCCTTAGTCTGTCAAATCAATTATAGACTCAACATCATGACATCAGTCAGTCAGTGTTTCACGCAATATTTCCAGACACATTTCCAATTTCTTTACAAACGATGACATCCTGCCATGAAGGAGCACAATGACATCAGACATATCAAGTGCCCCAGAATACCCAGTGACCTCAGCTCCCACTGCACACAGCTATTGGCTGAGAGCCGGCAGGCAGGAAGCTGTCATAGAAACACTAGGTCTCTTTTGGTCCTTGATCGTTTACCATTTACCTAGGGGCAAGGCAAGGGCATAAAATGTATTCACTGCTAACTGGTGGCTTGAGAACACAGGTGGTTGTAGGATATTCTGTGGCAATGTACTTTATCAAAGAAAATACCCACAATCGGAGCAATATACTGGTGTGCAGATTTTTATTGGTTTTAATGTACTTTTAACTTTATCATCAAATCTATTGTGATGTGTGAGGTAGAGTCCCTGGATGTGTCAGAAATGGTTATTACATGCAAACTAGTAAAAACTATGCTTTTATACAGGCTAAGCATACATATGCCCATATTTAAATTATATGGATGAACGTTTTGCATACTCTGCACAACTGCTGTAGGCTACTGCTCTACATTCAGTAAGAGTAATACACATTAGGCTATCTTGTTTGTGCATAGTATAGTACGGAATGTGCTCAATGCAGCACTAATTGGCACAGGCTCCCGTGTAACTATTGCTGGCGTTGGTGCTCGTTCAACAGCTCCAACAGAGATTCCATTTGCCTGAGAATTTCTCTCCTGATGCAAGGGAACTAGTGAGCCATTAATGACAGTCTGGGAGGAAGGGCTCAGACATAGATTTGTTCATAATGGCCAAAACAAGGCGTGTGAGAGAATGACTGAACGCAAACCTATGAATTCCCATGACACCAACCCTCCCAGGGAAATTCATTCACTCAGCAGCACTCCCTATACACTCCCACCCTTTGTTTATGCTCTGTTCTGAATCTGATGAGGGTGGATAACGGGGGATATCACAAGAACATTGTAAACAAAGTGGGAGTTAACGTAAACTGAGCTTGCCATGGGATAATGATTCTTATTGTAGGTATAGACTCATAAATAACAGGCCATTGCAACTCATATGCCTAATGAAAAAAATATCTTAATCATGTCTCATATTTAGGGCAAAGGGCGCGTACAAGTTAGTAGTGTAATTCTGCATCAGCCACGATTGTTCATTGACAAAGAAAGTGTGTAGGCATTCGCAGGCGCGCAGGTAATTTCGCATAACAAAAACTAAATTGGCAACTTTAATTATCTAAATGTGAAATCCAAACTTTAATTGACGACTCGATCGCCCTACACATCAAGTTTGTTCATTCATCTTTGATAATAACCATTAAAGATGAATTAACAAATTATTTCAGTGTTTCTGTCATCTTAAATAGGTCAACATACGTGAACATGTGACAAATTAAGTCGTTAACTTCACTTGAAACTACTCGTTACGAACGGTAGTGGCACAGAGAAATAAACCTTACCTGAGAAAACGGACAGAAATTCAGTGAAAAGTGATATAGTTCCTCAATAACTGCATATTGTGGCAACTGGCAAGTCAAGAAGAGCGACTGGGTGAACTTCAGCGCGCTTTCACTTTCTCAGCGTCCGTCCAGTCCACTGTTTCTGCTTTGTTTTCTGTATGGATGGACAGCTTCGTCTTACGCCTTGATATCTTTATCTTCGCTTGATTTGATTCAATCTCTCCAAATAGTTTCCCATGAAAAGTGGCAGCTCACTGAGCTGTCGGCGTCAACAGGTGAAATGGAATGTACTAGTGCATGTGCGAGAGCAAGGGAGGCGGGCACTAAAGTTTTTTGTGTGAAGCGCGCGGCTCGACTCGAAACAACACCGCCAGTTTCAGTACAGTCCCCACCGTAGTGGGACTTTTATTCACAGAACTGGCGCGACGACACCACTTTACTTTCTTTGTTACAGGAGCTATAGTTCTACGTCGTTACAATGTCACTTGACTTGGGCACAGTGCCAAGTTGCCAACACACCTCTTCCGCCTTTCAGACTCGACCCTTGGTTATTTATTGCTTAGAGCAGAACCCCTCTCCCTTCACTGAAAAGCATTTATCACACTGCCCTACCGCCTCCGAGTCCTCACAGCTTCTTTCTGAATGAGTATAGATTATTTTTTCCAGTGACGTGTGGGAGAGTATGGGCAGAGGACGTTCAGGGTGGCAAACTGTTTAAGTGGATGGTGTGGGGGGGGGGGCTTAACCTGAGGCTGAGCAGATGGGGGACAGAGTGGGTAAAAGAACAGCTGGCAGTGGCATCTTTTCTTTTCAAAAGCCAAACAGGGCTTTTCTATGAAAAAAAAACACTGCCACCAAAACACCATAGCCTATCTTCCACTTGTAACACTAATACATACATGGTCGGTCACGCCCCTGATGTGGTAGGCCTACAGGTGTGCCTGATGGAGCATAAGCTAGGTGAGAGAGAAGGGTTGTCTGCCTCTGACAGACAGCTGGACCGTGTGTGTTTATTTGTGTGCTAGCAACGTGCATGTGACATGGATAATGAACTTTTCTTTGCTCTTTTACCAGATATTGTTCACTCAGTCAGTCATAAGTTCACAGCAGCCACAGAGACATTCTGTCAGCCTGCCATGTGCCTTTCAAGTGAGTTCAAAACACTTGCAGGCATTTCACAGCCGCAGAAGCAGATACAATTACCTTTTCGGGTAAACAATATTCACGTGGGAAGAGAATATAGCATTGCTTGGAAATACAAGAAAGGATACCTTGGGGTTTAAGTGTACGATCAGAAGCGTAAGCAGTGAACAGCGGTTTATGTGTGATCAGGTCAAAGGCATGCACATCCACCCAAACCGGTCTTCCTCTCCTGACAGTGTCAATGGGCCATAATGACTGACATGAAGAGTAAGCATACAGTATATCCCCTACAAATACTCAATACAAGATATGTTTTCTCTGTGGACATTCTCAAGTGAGGATGCTATATTTCAGTACAGAGTGATGAATTTCAATAGATGACTCTAATAGCCATATTCAATAAATAGATATGAATGCAGGCATGCACAGCCATGACAAGGACTCTCACAGTGGAAACATGGCCTTCAGTGATTCTGAAATCTGAATGCAAACAGGAGTTTCATTTTCCTACTATGCAAAAAGGCTTTAGTGTGTGTGTGTGTGTACGTTGCCTTGGCAAGAGGACTCCGGAATCACTGGGAAGGCCATGTGGAAGGACTCAATTGTCTAAGTTGAGCATTCATGAATACTAAACCAAACTTTCAATAGAACATTCCTGTCTGAGCATTACTTCTTAACTTCTGTGCTATTAATAACCAAGCAGCTGCACAAAGAGCAACGCATTTTGACATTTGAAAGAATAATCAAAATTTATTAAAAAAATAGATAATGGTACAATAGCGAATATGCATAATTCATTTCGTTTCCCTATTCCCTACAAAATTTTGAAACATCGCTTAATAGTCATTTTATTTTTAGGCTTCTGTGCATGTGTAGCAAATTATAACTGATCTTCATCTGTCATTTGCTGATGAACAGCAAGTATCATTTAAACTTAAAATATACAAACTTGTCCTTAACGTAATATTATATTGACATCAAATTCAAATATTTAGCTTTGGTTAATCCTATGTCAACACAACAGTGTAAATCTGATCATGTTGCCTGCCAGTAACAGCATTGCTTTTGTTAAATACTCAAACCTCATGTAGTCCACAAACCAGGTTAGCAGGCACTGCAATATCTGACAAGGGAAAAAACAGAAAGTAAAGCAATGTAATTTTCTGAAATAGTAAGTAATGCTGACTATACAGTAATTTCACCAATGTGAATGTGAGCTGGAGAGACCATTGCATGTTTCATATTTAAAACGTTGTGCAACACAGAGATGAATCCAGCTTTGTCATACTCATTCACATGATAATACTCATTCACATGATAATTCTTACAGTATACCCCAGGGATTAAGTGTTATGTGCATGGATAATGGAGGCATTGTAGTAGAGACTGACTACTAGAATCACGTTTTTTTTTCTTTTCTTCTTCCATACCTATCTTAGCAGGCTTGGGAAGGTTCAGATTGTTCATGATTTCCACAAACTCTTGCAGGCTTTTGGTCAGACGGGGGTTGAACTTTCGCTCCTCACCGACCGTGGACACTGTCTGACCTAATAGACAGGAACACATCCAGTCAATATTGATCAGTTTCTTTTTTTTTCAACTTATTGTTTTTATTGTCATTGCCGGGGTAGACAATACATTTTATACACAAGCATCATAGCATCATTCAGTTCTCAGTACAACATTGTCTCCCCAAGGAGACAGCAGCAACATTAAAAGTAACACATTTGAAAAATAATAATAATCATAAATAATAATACTAACAATAATAATAAAGTGAAGAAATGTAAACATGAAAGACAACATCTGATCGAGTAGTTCAGTCAACGGACATGAAATAAAAAGAAAATAAAAAAAGAGAAAAGGAAAGAGGGGAATCAATCAAATCAAAGAGGTCCATCAATCAAAGAGTATGATAAATAGTATATGCGAGTTACAGAACGTACCATACATATTTTTATAAATACTGTCACAGTGCGCATCTACCCACATAATGTACAATCATATCACATTAAACATTCATGATCTCTTTGTAGAAATACATCTTTGTAATGTTAAATCTCGATGCGTGCGAAGGGCGTCCTTTTCTTAATAAATTGCTCATTTTGTAGCCTCACCAAATAAGTAATTTCTTCCATGTCTCTAATTTCTTTTACTTTATTCAGCCATTGTTCGTGGGTTGGAGGGTGTTTTCCCAGCCAATTTATTGTGATAGTCTTTTTGGCCGCTGTTAACAATATCTGGAGGAGGTACACCTTTTTCCTACCTTCAAACCCAGTTGTGGTATCCGAGTGTCAAACACTCTGTTAATGTCATTAAAAACATTATTCCAGAATTGCTGTAACTTAGGACACGTCCAAAAGATATGCGTATGGTTACCGATAATTGATCAGTTTCAATTGAGGTGTGAAATTGAGGTGTGATGACCTTTGACTTTATCTTGGACTTGCTTCAAAAGATGATAAGAGGTTAGAGGATGTGGCTGGTCAACATTTGGACAGGCAGTCTTATACTTCATCTACAGTATTATTTAAAACCGTCTACTCTACATATAGCCCATGGATGTTTGTAAGTTTGGACTTATTCACAATTTCTTTCTCTCACAATAAAGCGTGTAAGCAAAGTGCAGTTTCTTTGTATCCAAAGCTGGTAGTACTTACCATAAATAGCCAATAATACATTTAATTTAATCTAAAATCAGTTAACCAAAAATAATTATTATGAGACTAAGGAAGGTGGGAATTTCAGCTAACCTTTGTAGTCGTGTGCAGGGTAGATTAGGCAGTGAGCAGGCAGTGTGAAAATCTTTTGATGAACTGACTGATATAACCTCTTGGGGCAACCTGAGAAAGAGGAGTAAAGTTATGTTGAGAATGTCACTCATGGCAAAAAACATTTAATACTGCCACCATGTGTTCATTAAGCTACATTACAAAAATAAACAGAATACCTTGTTTTTAGTCAAAAGTAAGTAAGGATACATTGGACAATGTGTGTGTGTGGGTGTGTGAGACAGAGAGACACGTATTTATGCGAGTCCCATGAATACACAGACCCCCCCCCCAGACCACTTGCCTAATAATAATATTAATTTTATGCCCATCCCAACTTCCCAAGCTCATCCGTTAACAATTCCCTCCCAATCAATAATGTGATATATTACCATTAATCGCATTACCAACACTGTGCATAATTTGGTGTTCATATATTCAAACGGGGTATAAGAACTAGTGTAGATAAATGTTAGAAATGGTGTTTACTTCATGGTTCATGGTAGCCTGGCTAATAAGCCAGACCGAAGGTTCATGGCACTTACTATGACCTACCTTTGTAAGTCTCTCAAGAATCAAGAGCATTTGGTAAATAAATACCTCCTGTACATTTTTAAATAACTTCCTGATGAATGAAGTATACCCTGCTGGAAGTCTGTCCTGCCACAGCCTCTGATCAGCAGTGCGTCCCCAGTAAAGGCCATGCTCTGGTCACCCGTCACCAGTGTTACACACCCATCTGTGTGTCCTGGAGTCTCCCTCACTGTCAAGTACTGTGGCGGAAGCAGGGAGTGGCAGAGTAAACACAATTGAATAAAGTGTAGCAGAGTGTAGCAAAGAAACAGAGAGGTGAAACACTCCTGATAATGGAAAATATTGACCATTTATTTGTAGTACAGCAATTAAATAAATGGTCAAATAGTGCATGATAGCATTCTGAAAGTAAAATAATAGACCATTTTCAGTCTCACAGCTTTCAATGCTTTTTTTATTTGTTCAATTGAGATTCAAAAAATCTATTAGTGTGTTTTGGCTAATTGTATAAAAGATAGTGCTTTTAATTTGTTTTTTACCTGACTTCCATTCCAGGTCATACTTCTATATACTACTATCTTGCCACTGTTACACATTAGTCTAGAGACGAATATGAAAATGAAAAAAGATTTAATATACGCCTTAACAGACGACGTCACACTGATAAGAAACAGCATGCGTGTGCATAAAGGCAGCAGAAGAACACCACCTCTTATAAGATGCAATGGAAAAGTTCTAACTGCACTCGCGTGTAAAAAATGCCCCATCAAACTTTCAGATGCTGTTTTTCTCCCAGTGTGGAGGAAGAATGATTAGGAATTTTATTGTGATCTCTTGCCCTTGAAATATATAGTCCTTGGTTTCTGTTGTTTGAACAATAATAGCAATTCAAAACAGTTGTCCTCAAAACCACACCTCCAGTCGCTGTCATAAGAACGGGAGGTGCGCTCATGAACACGGCAGCAGAGCCTGGTTGTCTGCACGCGCACCTGCAGCCCATCAAGTATAATGTATGCTTCGTCCCGTGATGGTGTCACGCACGCAGACCTCTACGCTCACAACAGTCACATCTGTGATACGATGTGAGCTTGTATATCAGCTGTTCTCTGTGCACAACACTGTTGCGCTTTGAAGTATAAATGTCTCCTAGGGTGCATCTCACTAGCCAACTCACAAGAGGAGGTTGAAAGGACTGAAACCAGCGCTCCCCAAAACAACAGGTTTTGAGATCTGTTGGGAATTGATTACATGAAACAGTCACCATGTGCCCAGACCCAATGTTTGTAAACAAATAATTGGTCTATAGCCATCAAATTAGATCTGAGCACGGTAAATTGTGTTGAAAGTTTCTTCCTTACATAATTTCCAAAGGTAATCTGGTCTCCGTCTGACAGGAGCACATCTGCAATGGCACCGCAGTGTTTAGAGATGGCACTCTTCAACACTATCAGTCTCTGCTTCAGCAGCCCTGTGCCTGTGATATGGTCTGCATGGCAGTGGGTGTTTACTATTGGGAAAAAGAGGATGCGCATTGAGGCCCTAACACAACAAGCCGACTTGGGTCAGTAATTGAGCATCTGTGGCCGACAATAAGCACAATTTGTGTGTCCCACTGCACAAATGTATTGGTCTGGGGGAAATTGGTCTGTTCACCAAATTAGTATGTTGAATCAGTAGCGGAGTGTTCGGTAACGTTAGTTAATGGTTATGAAATGAAGGATACATAATAACTGGATTGCATTAGTTTACATTTTATTTGTTACTTTTATTTGTTTTCTCCTGATTGATTGATTGAAAACTTTATTAACATAGGAAAAGCACAGTTCAATACAAGGTCTGCTAAAGACGTAGTGACTAGGAAAGGACTTGGTGAGAAACAATAATAAAACGGGACAAAAGTATCAATAAATTATATATATTTTTTAATTATTTTATTTTAAATAGTATAGCCAAATATCCATGCAAAAAACACACCGTTGTTTAATTTAGCAATTTGAGTTATCTATCATTATTAATTATAAATTAATAAGTGGTCTGAGCTTTTACATGACAGTAAAATATTAAATTATTAATATCCACTGTTTTGTCAAAGGCTGTCTGAACAATTCCATTTTATGCATAAATGATCTAAATCAAGCTGTGAGGCTGAGGAGTGAGTTTACACCAAAGTGGACACGGTAACATGGTTAGTCACAGCGGTCAAAGTGGATGATTGAACCCAGTGTGCATTATCGAAGAAAGAAAAAAATACTTCAAGATGGTTTACACAGCTACACAATACCACACATATTAGCTTTTATAAATTAATAGTTTATTTTAGAACCATACCTGCCATTTTCAGAGTCAGCCCCAGTTCATCCATAAGCTTCAGATCTCTGTCAACAGTCTCCAGGACAGGGTCGATGAGTATTGCTTCCTTGGTCCCTCTGTCTGCCAGCAGGTATGTATAGGTACTGCTCACTGACTCAAACAACTGAACAGATATAAAGAAGAAACATGATGACATTGGGTATGAGGTGATGGAGTAGATCATTTATAAAAGTTACTGTTACAATTAATTAAATAGAAAATAGTCTAACTTTTTTTTAAAAGATGTTTGTGGCTTTTCTGCCTTAAGGAAACAGGGAGAGACTGGGGACACAAATACTCCAGGACCTGGCTAAGATATTATGTATGCACTTAATTTAGCAGAGAATATCAACTGTTCTTGGCTAATATGACCCCCGCAAACAATTTAGGAACTGTGAGAAATTCTCTATCCGGGGCGAAATACCCCAAAATGACCACGCCCTTTTTAGAATTGAACGATCCTCTTACTATCTGCAAAGTGTTTGTTTCATAAAAATCCACAGTAGACATGAGCTACTTTATGTCAAAAAAATTCATTCCAAATTCCAAGTGTTTGGAAGCGCTCGATAATCACTCAACGCCCTGCGTACCACCTGTTTTGAATTTGCACATAATGCAGGAGGCAGCAGGATGTTGCTTTACTAAAAGCGAGTGCTTCCAAACTCCAACACAGTCGAACCATCCAGGATTCCATACCACAAGCATGTGGATTGGTATGGTCAGGGCTGCCAACATTGGACTGTGGGAATCCAGAACATTTTAACAGAGTAGCACACCTGTGTTCTAGTGAATTTGGGGAGTTTGATACTTGTATCAGGCTTGATTTACTAGCATTGGGATATGATGGGTACAATTTCCTCAATAATTAATTTGATGACTGAAGCAATGTAAGACTCATCTTTAATAATAACCATGCAACTTTGCAACATCTCTGAATGATTGCATGCACTGCCCACACCCCCAAGCGGGTGTCTGGTGGTCCTCCTCCCCCAGAAACCTTTTAACAGAGTAGATATAAAAATTACCTGTGTTCTGATGAAATGACAATCCAGGAGTCTGCCAGAGACTCGCGGGATCCAGGAATAAGCCCCGTGGCCCCGACACGCCCCCCGACTCCCCCCCCCCCCCTCCTCTAGGCACTGGGCAGTCAGAACATCCCTGGTCGTAGGGATTTCTCGTTTTGGATGTCTTGTTCAAGTATCGTATCGTTTAATGTTAGATATAATATTCCCCCTGCCGCCCATACAAACAGCCAATGACTGAAGCTCACCTGTCTAAAGAAGAGTCCTTCCAGCGGCGCCCTGGAGCAGTAAGTTCTTCGGGAGACGTTTAGGGGCTGCAGGCTGCTGGGTACGCCCGTGCGGATGAGTCTGCTGTGGGCTGCAGCATGACTCGAGCTCCTGGTTGCTGATCTTATGCAAAGCGTGAAGGCCAGAGCCTGGACAGGTTTTGCCATGTTTATGACCGAGCACATTCTGTTTCAACTGTTGGGGAAAAAAAAACGAGCAAAAGTATCAGCACCGTAAACCAATCGTCTGAACAGGGTATTATTATTCGCAGACATGCAATTCCGATTCCAACGGCAACTGTATGTTACCTGAGGTGTGTGTATATGATATCCCTGTCCTTGTAACTTATTGCAAAAAATGCCAATTGTCTAATGATTGACAACTTAACTTAACTTGCCAATAACTTTATGTAGCGGCGGTTTATGGCGAAATACTTCCCGAACCCTCCAGTTTTACACTGATGCAATAGTCCACCTAACAGTACCATTTCAGGAACTATAAAGGAACAACATTACCCTGTCATACGTTTGGAAGCTGGATTTCTGCCATCACAAATATTGTTATGATGGCGCAATAGGTGACGGGTCATCGTTGATTGCAATGTTCTCCTTAGGCTGAACTGTACCTTATCGCACAGTGGTCAAACTGGTCATAGTCATTCCTCTTCTTCAAGGTTTTGTGGCGGTATTGTGAGGTGCACACCACCACCTACTGTATCAAAGTGCAAACTACAGTGCCAGTGTCCATTCCCAATTGTCAGAACCTCAATAAAAAAAAACGAGTTTCCTCCTTTTTCTTCAAATATCCCATCCTCCTCATTTTGAAAATTGCAAGCTACCAACGCTACTCCCTACATCTCCTCAACAAATATGAAAACACTTATGTGGTAAATATAGTAAATCTACTGCAGTGGTGGAAAGTAACTAAGTACATGTACTCAAGTACTGTACTTAACTACAACTTTGAGGTACTTTTACTATACTAGAGTATTTTCAAATTTCTATACTTTTACTTGTATTACACTACATCTCAGAGACAAATATTGTACTTTTACTCCACTACGATTATTTGAATTGTTTAGTTACTTAGTACTTTGTAGATTTTCATTATTATTACAAAACCTATATTAAACCACTTTAGCCCTGCTTGATTGATTGAATACTTTATTAACAGTTCAAGGATAATTCAGATAAGCCCTCAAGGCTTGTTTCCATACTCAAACTTTTTATATACAGAATTACTAGTGAAATGTGACATTCAAGTACTTTTAGTTTTGGTACTTTTCTAGTATATTTTGATGACACTACGTTTGTACTGTTACTCAAGTAGATTTTGATTACGAAAACTTTTACTCGTAACAGAGTGTTTCTACATTGCAGTATTGATACTTTTACTTAACAAAATGTAGTACTTTTGTAGTGTATTGCCATTATTTGTCATATATTGAGTGTCCAGGAAGCACTTTTTACCCTGTTGCATAAATGATTGGAGAGGCCAGGCATGTCCTTATTTCTGTATCATTTTATTAAGGACAAAGCTTAGTTACCAAATTCATGATCAGTCAACTCCAGAGCCATCCTAGAGCAGTCCCATATAGCAGTCCCCGATCTCATCTGGAACCTGGCTATAGATCTCACTCTGACTGACTGGATTCTCGACTGACCTCTCTGACTGGATTCTGTGGATTCTCACTGGATTCTCCCTGGATTCTGGATCTCCGCACATTTGAGACCCTCTTTATAATTCTCCCCAAATAGTGCATGTAGGGTGTGCACCCCAACGCCCTTGTATGTGTGTACGCACGTGCATGTGCGTCCCCAGACCACCGCATACTAAGTAGATGGTCACTTCTATAGATTGTTAACACAATGGTATCCACGGTTCAATACAATAGCCTTTACAATTTCATAGCAGACCTTTTCAACTGATCACATAGGCCCTCCTTGGAATGTGTCTGTGGGCCAGCTAATATCAAGCCTCTCAGAACTTACATGCAGGAACTCAGCTAGTGAAGGTTTGTCCTGCACAACAACATGACATTATACAACATTATATGGATATTTCATCGTAATGTGGCTCTGTAATATACGACACATTCCTCCCTTGACACATGAGCCAACATGTGTCACAAAACTCATAGGAAGGAGCCACATTAGAATCCTCCCTCTGGCCGATACATGACTTACTTACTGGAACATCAGCAATTCAAAGAAATCACACAATTACAATAGAATCCAAAAATACCCTCAAAAGTTTCCAGCATTCAAATTACTTAAAATCATCACCAGTGATCTTCATTACATTTACATCCTCATCATCAGTATGCTTGACTCTCTCTGTGTTTACTTCATTACATTTCATTTCATCTCATTTCATCTCATTTCATTTCATTTCATTTTAACACAAAAACACAGTAAAAATCGTTTACACCCCAATAACTTCTCTGTAGTATAATCCCTATCACTTTCAACAATCACATAACTCAAACATGAATAATGGCATAAATGATTAGTACACATATCTGACACTTAACACCATACATTGTCGCTTCTCCAACCCCTTTTGCTTTTACTCAAAAGCACAAAAGCACTCCAATTATAGATCAATGTGTGTTATAACCTTTCAATCGTGACATCTAAAACACCTAGCTTCAGTTAATGTCATGACTAAATTATAGCTATAATCATCCAATACTATTGACCCTCAAAAGTTTAGTTTTCCTTTAGGACATGCAGAAATTATCCATACATTATTTCAACCCTCCATATTTCCAAGGCCGGGGAAAAACATCAGATAACATCAGATACAACCCCACTATTTTCAACCCAATGAACGATAACGGTACAAATCACATCTGAGTATCAGCATTAATCCCTCACAACATGCAGCTGATTCACAGATCAACTTCCAACACATATACGTCAAAAAACAGAGTAATCTATGTAACAATAGATAACTCCACAGTCTTGGCCAAATACCTTCATTGACTTTTCCCCCTTCACAAATTTAGTTGAATAACAATACGCCCTTTATCTAATCTTAGGACGGATTACACTTAAGCGTACGGCAGGGCCACTACCTCTCGTCTAACAAAGAGACATCTACTAATATTATTCCGGTACACATTATTATTCATTTTCCCAAATCTAGGCATATTCATCCCCATCAAGTCAATTTCTCTAATTCAAATGCCCTACGACAAAACCATCAACATACATGCCTATTATGTTGAATTAGACAAACACAGACACACATTTGAAATCAGATGTAACGATATTCATCTGATATAAAGATTCTTCTGTAACCGTTGCCCCTCTCGTTATCTCACGTCGACTGTTCCTTCAGCCAGCATGGCCAAATGAGGCTGTCCATGCCAACAGGTTGTATGCATGGCATGCAGTGTCCTGATGCACCGCACAATTGTTGTCGAGCTGTCCTCTCTCCCAAACTGAACTGACTTCTCCATCTCCCCCCTTTCAGTCATGACAAAATGACTGAAAATGAGAAGTTGACGCCCGTAAAAGCCACTGCAACTCTTTACAGAGTAGGCCACTGCAAGGCAGAAACTCATGCTGCAAAGTGATGCGTTGCTGGGAGCCTGTAGAACTGTTGAATTGAGCCGAGCCTCCTCCTCTCGGTGCCCGCGGCTGATGAACGCCTCCCTTTGAACACTGAATCGCCGAGCCGAGCAGAGTAGAACGGACCCCCCTCACGATCGCTGCTGAAGAGGTGACGCTGGTGGTGCTCGCTGACCCCTGACTGCAGCCCCTCTCTCCGGCCGTCTGCTGCCGTGGTGATGAAAACCATGGTGATGACGACGCACACCACTGCTGAAAGCCGCTGGTTGACCGTAGCCGTAGCAGAGACGATGACGGTCCCCGCCGAGCAGACTGAACTAAACTTAAATCCTCAATTCCAATACTCTGAATCCCTACAAGTTGTCATGGCACTCCAATCACCTAAACAACAAGTCCAAGCACTCCCAGACACACTCCGTGACAAAACAAAGTTCTTTTCCTCAATCCGTCCCAGAGGAGCAAACTGCCCCCCCGAGCGCGAACAATGAGGCCACGATCTAGCTCGCCATTATTTGTAGTGTATTGCCATTATTTGTCATATATTGAGTGTCCAGGAAGCACTTTTTACCCTGTTGCATAAATGATTGGAGAGGCCAGGCATGTCCTTATTTCTGTATCATTTTATTAAGGACAAAGCTTAGTTACCAAATTCATGATCAGTCAACTCCAGAGCCATCCTAGAGCAGTCCCATATAGCAGTCCCCGATCTCATCTGGAACCTGGCTATAGATCTCACTCTGACTGACTGGATTCTCGACTGACCTCTCTGACTGGATTCTGTGGATTCTCACTGGATTCTCCCTGGATTCTGGATCTCCGCACATTTGAGACCCTCTTTATAATTCTCCCCAAATAGTGCATGTAGGGTGTGCACCCCAACGCCCTTGTATGTGTGTACGCACGTGCATGTGCGTCCCCAGACCACCGCATACTAAGTAGATGGTCACTTCTATAGATTGTTAACACAATGGTATCCACGGTTCAATACAATAGCCTTTACAATTTCATAGCAGACCTTTTCAACTGATCACATAGGCCCTCCTTGGAATGTGTCTGTGGGCCAGCTAATATCAAGCCTCTCAGAACTTACATGCAGGAACTCAGCTAGTGAAGGTTTGTCCTGCACAACAACATGACATTATACAACATTATATGGATATTTCATCGTAATGTGGCTCTGTAATATACGACACTTTTTCCACCACCGATCTAGTGTACCTGGTAAAACATAAACTGCAACAACACAGAAAGGAAGCAGATACAATTGACTGTGCTTTATTTCAGTATGATCACGTTGGCCCATGAAATGCAGTGATAAGAAGAACAACAACTATGATGTGGTAGTAATACTACTAGTAGTAGTGGCTGTTGGTGATTCCTCTGATTCATCTGGTTTGTCCTTCTGTGAAAGCAGAACATGTGGCCTGTCAGTGTCATACACCATATCAATACAATGCATTTTTCCAGGGTAAATAATATATAAATCGGTAAGTAAACATAAAAGACAGTAGAGTCTGAACACCCTTATTTTACTAGGACGTATTACATAGCGTACTGTAAATCTCCCCAGATTGTGTGAAATAAATAAAATAAATAACTAACTTTTACAGTGTAATTTACTTACTACCTAAACATCATTCGATTTGTGGACACTTATCCAAACCACTGGTGGGTGGCTTCAGTAGAATCCAAAATCCCTAACCCTAAATTAGTGCCACAGTGCACTCACTGAGATTACTATATTCTGTATACCTCTAAATATTTTCCAACCCAGTGCATCAGTTGGGTGACTCTGGTGTAGACTCCTGGTTTATTGCGCCGTGCACAGCCTTCTCCCCAGCTCACTATCCCTGCCAGTCTCCAGTCTCCCTCAGCTGTCTGACACACCAGAGGGCCTCCACTGTCTCCCTTCAAACCACATGGGCCGAACAAACGTTTTATCAGTCATCAAAATAATAAATGGGTGTTGTTTCATGTTGACAAAGTTGTATGTCAGTTTTGTTGACTAATGTGTCTTATCTGACACAAGATTCCATTGAAATGTTGTGCAACTGAACTGGGTACCTGGCAGGAATCCAAACCGCCTTCCATTTTCCCTGCACAAAGCATTCTGGGAGTTAGGTAGGAGCCGTAGACACTTGGGCGAGAGCATATGGACTGAGATATCACCTGCACATGAGCTTGTCTCAGATTATCTGACACATGACCTGAGAAAGAGAATGAGGGGAGGAAAGGTGACAACTGACAAATGACAAATAAAACTGAGTTTAGACTATAGAATAGCACTGGGCATTGGAACACATGTAAGGGGAAATTATACAAAATACTGTAAATATGCCAATTAAGAGCTTAAAAAAGAAGAGAAAAATAAATAAATATTATGGATGATTGAAGAAACAGGGAACATAATAAAGTGACAGTCAACATACAATAAACAGTATGATCAGAGGGGACAATACTTCTATGAAATCGTAGTGTGGGCGTAACCAAGCAACACACCCCCTTCATGAGTGTATCCCCAGCCAGTGATCCAACACGAGGTTCCAGCTGGGAACGTCTCACTTGGATTCGGCAAGCACACCGGTCGGACTCCACCTAAAATAACATTGTTACATACTGTTACATAAACGAAGGGATGATTACAAGAGTTATTGTGTGTGTGTGTGTGTGTGTGTGTGTGTGTGTGTGTGTGTGTGTGTGTGTGTGTGTGTGTGTGTGTGTGTGTGTGTGTGTGTGTGTGTGTGTGTGTGTGTGTGTGTGTGTGTGTGACTGTGTGTGTGTGTGTGTGTGTGTGTGTGTGTGTGTGTGTGTCATCGTCAATTCTACAACGTGCCAGTTATATCCTATAATATGCAGCTAACTGACTGTACAAAGTTGGCAACTGTGAAGTGTTGAATCTAAATGTTGCTGTTGAGGAGCAGACTTCAATAAACTGTGTGGAGATGAACATCCAGCAGATGGAACCCTCCCCTCTCACCTTCCATATGGATGTCAGTGACTGTGCGCAGCAGACCCACATCGTAGTCATTGTTGTCTTTGTTGAAGCGGGGGTGATAGAGAACCTGCAGCGCTCTGTAGCGTCTTCCATGAGACTCATCTGCCACACTGACTGTGTCCACCACCACCTGCCAGTCCTCTTCATGCACCATGTTGTACCTGTTGTGGGAAAATATAGTTCTTGTTCCATCACTAAAACCTATAGGTAAGAAGTTTATTGCACAGTTTGGAGATTTGTTTTTAAATATTCTCATATAGTATAAGATGTGATGTGCTATTTTTGAGTGGTGCAAACCACTCCAATAACCAGCTTTGTCTGTATACGTGTTTGTATACGTGTTTGTGTCTGTGTACATGTGTGTACCTGTACGTGGGGCCCAAAAGAATGAGCATGGTTACTATGGTCACTGACATTACGTCAGACCACAGCTGATCAGGCTGTATAAGACCTTGCACCACTCAGTTCACACGGGTGTGATTTTTCCTATGCAACTTGAAATTCTGTCACCTTTAAAGCCTAATTTATTATAGGTATTATATACATGGTATTTTAATTGGGTTTCATCATTGTGCAACAAAGTCTAACTTTACTTTGGCATTACACATCTAAAATAGAATGGGATCACCATGTCTCCCTGAAGGGGCCCCTCCATCTTCAGGGTCTTTCCCCCTACAATCAGTGTCCTCAATAATTCCACCTTTCTTACCACTCTCCAGCTCTTACTCAATGAAGCAGTGAGCAGCAGTGATGACCCAGCGTGGGGAGATGATTGCCCCTCCACATACATGTTTCCCTCTCCAGTGTAAGCTGCTCTGCCAGCCCCAATCATTCTCCGCCGCCAACGTCCCCCCGACAATACGCCAACTGCCCGTACCATCGCTGGTTGAATCTGAGCAGGCTGACAGAGGCACAATGATGGAGAAATGGGAGGGGTTAAACTAATGAGGTGAAACAATGACGGTACTAATGCTAAGCATACGGTATAATTTACCTGCACTGATATTTCCTGTGTGGTTGAATGGGTTCTTGTGCAGGGCAGTTGGGTATGTTGGGCTGCTGCAGTTGGTCTTCATCGAACATAGAAGAGATACGTCTTGTGGTTTTGAGGGGAAACACAGGAACTTCACTAATTTCAATACACCGGAAAGAAAAACAAGGAAGTTAAGTGAACAGTGTTGTGGAGTCTAGTATTAGTATTACACAATAAAGTCACAAAAACATCACCTTATATGCTGAATAATCAATTAGATTTTGTAGGCATTAACATGCTGATCATGGACAAATAACTAGAGATGCACTCTGTCGAGGTGCCAACTTCAAGCAGAGCGCGCCAGTACTGCTACTAACTAATGTCTATTACAACTGCTGTTCTAAATCCTTTAGACCTGTTATTGACCTTATAACAACCTTGAAATGTACCTTAGTTACGTCACCATCAACAGCCAATAAGTGACCACCATTCTTATACATACATACATACATACATACATACATACATACATACATACATACATACATACATACATACATACATACATACATACATACATACATACCCAGCCGATCACCAAACGTACCTTAGTTACATCATCAGCCAATCCCTGATTGGCCGAGGGATGCCACTAACATACGACCGACATAGCCGATTACAGTACTTGCGCGCTCTACTCACGCAAGTAATTATTTATGAAAGGTATGTAGGGCTTCCAAAAATCTGGACTGTGAAATGGAATCAAATCAATGTTTCGCCTATACTGTAGATCCATTGTACACGCTACCACTTATAGTGCCGCAGCGGCACAAACGTAACGCAAAGCTGTGCCAATCAGTGAAACCGATGGATCATATTGGCCAATCAGGGAAATGATGCCTAGTCCACCCCAAACAACCAGAGATTTGATGCATCCTCCTAGGAAACCATTGACAACACACCCCCGGGGAAGGCGTATATCTATTCTACGTCTATCCAGCATACAGTAGGAAAGTCTGGTAAGGCCAGCAGTGTCGGTAGGCCAATCAGAGGCAGGTGGGGCGTTACCATGTCTATGCTCAGACGTAGAATAGATATACGCCCAGGGAAGAGTCACACATACTGTACATACATCAGAGGTTTCTGCAATTTATAAATGAGTACTAATAAGTCAAGTGCATACATTATTCTTATTGTCTTACAATGAGCCATCACTCCTTGTAGTTGTCATTTACTGTATTGTCCTTGGACAGGGATCCACAAAGCTTTTCAACAATGACGCAGAATTATAGATCCATGCTTGTTGCACCCCAACCCAATGTGTTTATTGTCTCCACCAGGCCGAAGGCATGGGGAGAGAGTATGTTTTGCACTCCGTCCGTGTGTGTGTGTGTGTGTGCGTCCGTCCGTGTGTCCTTCCGTCCGTTTTGCACTCCGTCCGTGTGTGTGTGTGTGTGTGTGCGTCCGTCCGTGTGTCCTTCCGTCCGTCCGTTACCAGCTAATCTCCGGCACCGTTAACCTGGTCGATGCCAAACTTTGCACACACACTCCCTGGATGCCAACGATGAACCTCTGCCCCACATTTTCCAGAACGGCCTGTTATAGCGCCACCATGAGGCAGCTTTTCACATGTTTTACCTAAAACTGCACCGATCTGTGTGAAACGTTGCATGCACACTCCCTAGAGGCCAAGGACAAACCGTTGACCTGCATTTTCCGCATCTGCCTTTTATAGCGCCACCAGGAGGCCAACTTTTGTAAAACACATTTTTTGATATTACTCCTCCAGATTCTGTCCAAAAATCTCACAAATCGTTACACACTATCTCTATGGTCATGTGCTCAAGTCGGATCTGTCCGATATTTCATATTCCATCCTCATTGGCTATAATTAGCTTTCACAGTTTGCACGATTGCCCCGTTTTGAACAAAAGCCTCAAATCATGAACGCAGCATGCAATTTACGTGAAATATTTCACACATTTTCTTACTAGGCTGAGGAATATATCCCACCCTTTTCACATTGGCCTGTTATAGCGCCACCAACAGGTTGATTTTTGCAAAACACATTTTTGGAACAAAATGCCTCAAAAACATGTTTATATTAATCCTAAACATTTTGCCAAACATCTCACACAGTCCTATCCTCCTGGTGGAGACCTGTGCCCAGAAGGGCACTTTTTCTAGTTTATGATAATTACGTGACAATTCATTGTTTGACTGCTGACAAGAGCCACCGAAAGGTAAAATTACAAAAAAGCATAGCAAAATATATAAGTCTCCATCAATGAGACATAGAGGTGAAAGGTGCTTCATGAATAGGATGTAGTGGGAGGGAGGTGTACAGAGGTTCTTCTTCAATGGGACATATATAGTTGTAGGGATTAGGAAACAGAGGTGCCATGCCGCTTCATCAATTAGGAGACATGGTGGAGGAAACAGTTGTTCTCGACCAATACTGGATTAATTATTGTGCGGTAGGAATCCAAGACTTAACAAAGGCTCATTACAACAGAACAAGTCAAAAGTTGCCAAAATTGCAGCTATATTTCTGGACAGCCAAAATACTAAATATTGCATATCAGATGGTGCCAATTAGAGTCACAATCTTGTAATCTTTGGCATGCTACAACAGCCAGCACACACCCAGACAATACACTAATCTTTTAATCATAATTATCATCTTTGAAAATCGGGCAGCAGCAACAACAAGCTGGCTAGAATATGCTTCCCTTTGCTACACATAATACAGTATCAACAACCAGCAATGTTTGATTCCATATTTGCTCATTGGGATAGACAGAGCTTTAGCACTATCTCTTTAAAGAAGACATTCGTACCAGCTTTGATCAATTATATAGTACCTTCAACCTCCAACTGTCTGACCTTTTATATGTAGGCCTACAAATTCTGCACTTTCTCAAATCAAATACCACAATTCCCTAAATCCCTGCTAGCCATGGGTGTTTTAACTTCAGTCGACAAAAATGCTACCGTAGCAAGATGGCACATAGTACTATTTATGACCCTATAACCCTATACACATCTTCTACCTTGCTAAATTAAGACAGAATGGGAAATAGAATTAAGTATCAAACTAATAAATAAAATAAAGTTCATCCTGTACAATATTTAAACACATTTGGTTAAACATACTCCGAGTCCACATGGTAGGCTATATAATAGTAGAGCTTAGAAGCTAGAGCTAGTTGGCTGGTGTTATCTACATCAGACTAGGTTACAGTATTGGAAACATGCCGGTCACCTAAGATGGCAGTAGCGATGACCAACATTATGAAGACAGGGATGCCGACAGCCAGCAGGATCTCTAAAGGTGGACAGACATGCTGTGAAGGCTGACCATCTGTAAGAGATAAGAATATACACAGTCATATACGATTTACAATATTACAGTCATAACTTGACTCATTAAAAAGTATGTAAGGACTTCTCTATGTTTAAATGTTTGCTGTTACAGTACCTGTACAGTACAGCCGAAAACTAGAGTTCTCAACAGGCCCAAAACTTAAAGCCTGGCCCTACCTGGGCCGGGTACAAACCCTGTACACTACAGTGTACACTCAAGACACTGACCCCGCTGCCACCCTTAGATCTCCATATGAAGCTGACCTGTTCTGACATTCCATATGTTGAAATGACCTCATCAAACCCTGTACACTCAAGACACTGACCCCGCTGCCACCCTTAGATCTCCATATGAAGCTGACCTGTTCTGACATTCCATATGTTGATCTGACCTCATCAAACCCTGTACACTCAAGACACGCTCCATATATGGCCAGTACAGAATTCATTCCATAATGTTGATCTGACCCCCCATGCCAAAGCGCCAGCACTCGCCCAGCAGTCTGCCGCCACCCAGGCGGATGCGTGCACGCGACCTTTGAAATATACACATTGAAATACTTACCTACCTTTCCTTCTATCCTGTATAAAATTAACTCTGTATAAAAATGTACTCTGACACTCACATTACTCGCACTATTATAATTAGAAGAATGTGCTATCAATCTGTTTATAGAGAAGATGCATGTCATTGTCAACAACTTGAACTGTTGAACAGTTGTATGAAAGTGTCCATAGCATTTATAGTGAGAATACTTAAAAAATCAAGTTATATGGCCCAGACGGTTCGCTCAACCGTCTGGGGACCTAGGCTGCCGAGCCAGCCGGACGGAGTGGTTCGACTTCCGAGCCCGACGGCCTTTGCCGTGTGTCACTCCCCATCTTTCTCCCCCTTTCCTGTCTGTATACTGTTCCCTATCAATAAACGCAAAAAGCAAGTCTCCAAAGTCTCCAAACATGCACAGGATGCGCACGCACGCAGGTCTAGACTGGAATAATTTCAACACTCATCTGAGCATGGACTTTCAAAAATGTCCCCACAATTACAAAGTGAAATACCGGTATGGTATTGTTTGTTTGGGGCCAGACAAACATTGTGCTTTTTAACAAGGGGAGGTTGGAGGCAGCTTTGATGTGAGCTCTGAATGAGGTCCATACACATGCATCATGAAGTTCTGTTGCCCAAAAAGGCAACATGGCGGCATGCAGAACTTATCCGAAGCATTGCAACACCTTATGGACAAACTGACGATGTGGCGATATTATGTAATGTAAATGTATGGAAATTTGTGATTGTATTATGCATAGCCTATATGTTGTTTTTACATACAATACATGCAAAGGAACTGCAAAAGGAAATGAGGGTTTACAGTGTATGTAAATCTGGTAAGTAAAGCATCTTTTCTCTGAAATATATACAGGTTCCCTGATGAAATCGGCATTAAGCATAGCTCAACTATAAGAGCAGAGGGTCAAATTTAGTGCAGAATCCCCGGAACAGTTTGGCCACACACCCACACTACCAGTCGCCATACTACAGTATCCTATATCCATCAGCCTCGGTTTTACCATTCAGTTACTGTATACCTGGTTGCTGATCAGGAGGATCTTTGGGTAATGTAATCCCAACCAATCCCTCCTCTACTGGGATCCCTCCAGATGACTTCCTTTGCTGAACGTCTTGAGGATTGTCACTGTTGGGAGTTGGTGAGAGTTTGACAATTGGATGTGGGCACGGCATGAGCATGGCTGAGGCACCAGGGTTTGAAGCCGCTGTGTCTGGAGTGTCAGCCTCCGGGCTGACCTCAGAAAAAGATGATAGGTCAGGGTATACTTTTTCACGATGGCCACCATCTGCCCATTGCTGTATGGCAGGACCAAAGTGGGGCATGAGTGTGAGGAGAGTGGCAGGGGTGATGGATGACACAGCCATCACTTTGGAACTAGCAGGCGCTTGAGGAGATGATGACGACCAATGTTCGAGGCTTGGGTAAAGCGAGGTAACGGCTGGCTGTCGTGTAGTGGCGCTGTGGCTCCCAGTCTGGTCTGCTGAAAGCATACATGTCAAGTTGGAAGTAAGGACACAGCCATCAGAGGGTGTCACGGTGGACACATCATTGAGGTGCTCCTGGGGTTGAAGGTGTGTTGCCTGGGCATTGTGTGTGGGACTTGGAGTAGTACTCTGGCATGGCTCTCCAGAAGACCCACTGTCGTGTCGTGTAGTGGCGCTGTGGCTCCCAGTCTGGTCTGCTGAAAGCATCGATGTCAAGTTGGAAGTAAGGACACAGCCATCAGAGGGTGTGGGGGGAGTCACGGTGCACACATCATTGAGGTGCTCCTGGGGTTGAAGGTGTGTTGCCTGGGCATTGTGTGTGGGACTTGGAGTAATCTGGCATGGCTCTCCAGAAGACCCACTGGCTATTAGATCTGGCTGAACTGGAAGGAAGGCCTCAGAGGCATTGTCCGAGCCTGAAATGCCAGCACTGGAAATGGGAGATGTAGTTCCCTGCACAAAGAAACAGGTGTAAGTCGAGCTTTGTTTGTGACCGAACTGAATTGTTTGAGACATACTTTTAACCCCTAATTTACAGTAACTGAAGAAAACTTTCTTTTATTTATTTAGGTAGTGGCTCTTACCCACGATGAATTGTGCGAACATGCAGAGGCGACATAAATCCTGGTTGTTAAATGTTTGGTGTCATGTTAGAGATGGTTAAGTTTAGGTATTTGGTTAAAATATTTGCATTTAGGCATTATGTTAGAGATAGTTAAGTGTAGTTACTGGCATGTGGTTGGTGTGGTTAGGGGTTTAGGAGGGCTGTTAGCCAATGATATTGCGTGATCACAAATTGCAGGATTCAGGGCTTGTTGAAATTGAAAATGTACACTAGTTCAGAAACCACATGATTTTATTCAATAAATGTCAATGAAAAAGTAGTTGTAAAGAGGATAACAGTCCCTTACACCATGTTTAAAACACTATCTGAATGACATTAAACAGATACTTTGCTGAAATGTGATGTATGAGGAAATAATTATTCCAGGTTAATTTGTAATTATAGTAGGCTAATAGGCTAAAATTAATGAAATTGTCAAATGTTGATTTGATGAGCCACAGCAGTTGCATTATTGAATAAGAAAAAGGATACTTTCTACTTTAATTGACAATCTGGGCTATATATTTTGAATAGCTCTTACCTGAATGTCAGCCATGGTTTTTGTTATGTGCCGATTTGACGGATTATACAAGTGAGTCTTCTCTCCTTAGTACATCAATCTCATAGCAACAGTAACCACCTTCACATAATTGCCAGCAATTTCACCAATCAATAATCTGTCAGTAACAAGGTTCCAAAAGACCCCTCCTGTCCCGATGCATCTTTTATCCAAGGACATCTATTCTGTCACCACAAATCGATCTTTTCTCCAGCTATTGTCACTTTTTGTAACCTTTTTCCTGTACCTGCACACCCTCCCCTCCACAGTTAACACATTTTGTCTTTGCATTATCCAGCCACTATACTCCCACTTCTAGCGGAACTCCTTCATCTCTCTACTGTGATCATGGTCTGAGGTAAACGCTAGCGCTGGTCAGGACAGTAATGGATACGTGTGTCATCTGGGACCCATGAAATATGCATGGTGATAATAGTAAGCCTGCGTCAGAGTTTAACAACAGAGGGTAATATATATATAATGTGCACACAGACTGCAGGCACACACACACACACACACACACACACACACACACACACACACACACACACACACACACACACACACACACACACACACACACACAGTCACACACACACACACACACACACACACACACACACACACACACACACACACACACACAGCAGAGAGATAGAGAGACAGGAGAGTTAGAGCGTCTGTACATGAACACAGCTATGTGCAGACAATAAATAGCCTACCTGCAAGCATATACAATATGCTTGGAATGTATACCTAATTATCACATCACACCCCTATTGTAAAAACAAAGACGCCTAATTGTGTGGGTGTGTGTATATCTGTGTATGTGTGTCATGTTTCCCTCACCAAGGATATTTGTTCATCCTATCATGTTACAGTATGGTATGGCTGCCCAGTAACTGTAGAGCCTTCCTCTAAACACCTTCATCATCTACAACTGCTCCTCCAACGTGCCCCAACACACACACATGCACATGCACGTGCACACATACGCACACGCACACGCACTCGCACTCACACACACACACACACACACACACACACACACACACACACACACACACACACACACACACACGCGCACACACAGCTCTTGGTGTCTCCCTGCTCATATCGATTTCCAATCCTTGTTGCAAAGCTGTCTGAGCTTTTGGAACCTCCCAGCTATCGAAACTCTGACAGTGTTCAAATTTCAACATTAAATAAATTACTGTATTGGTTTATATTGCCATAGCAGCCAAAGGGAGTGTGGATTTTGTTTCAGTGGTGATCAGGATTAGTAAGGATGGCACGTTATTTTTTTTTTGAACTTTGTTTTTATTTCAAAAAATGAAACACGAACAATGAAACAGAAATCAAACATAAATGTGAATACAAGAAAACAAAAATACATAACAAAAACAGAGACAATAAAAGAAATCAAAGAAAAACAGAAAAACAGCTTGACAAACTTCAAAAACACAGCATTCCTCAGACAGTACAGGACAAGGCAGGGAACAGCAGGAGACATGACTTCACAATACAATACAATATACAGCAGATATCCAACATTCGAAGCATTTTTATAGACTCAACAACCCCTACTCAGCACTCTTAGACCTCTACACATACACCGAAACACCCAAGTACAATATTACAGAAGTCCATTTAAGTATGAAACTTTCCATTTTTAATTGTAACCTTGCCGTCATTTCCTCCATTATATAAACCTGCTTCAGTCTCTGTTTCCATTGGGTTATAGTAGGTGGTTTTACCTCCCTCCAATTTACTGTTATCATTTTCTTAGCAATCAGTAAAAGTATCCTTAATATGTAACTCCATCCACGCAACTCCTCGGGTATAATTCCCAGCAGAAATAACTCGGGTCCAGAAGGAATATTCAACCCCAAACACCTTTCAATTTCCTTTTTAACATTTTTCCAGAACCCTGAAATTATTGGACAATCCCAAAAAATGTGTGTATGGTCTCCAACTCCCCCACAATTTCTCCAACATAATTCTATGGATGGTGTTTTCACGTATGAAGAAATGACCAGAGGAGTATTGAAATATCTAGTTTTGAGTTTCCAATCAAATTCCTTCCACAACTGGCTATTTATTCCCTTGTGACAACCTTCACACATGTCCTCCCAGGTTTTGTCTTCAATTATTATATTTAATTCCAATTCCCATTTATCCTTAATGTACCATGTATTTTGAGAAACATCATCCAGTGCTTTATATAAATTAGAAACATGTTTTTTAGTTGGGAAT